>NC_089814.1:32810042-33110042 GCF_029633855.1 Hoplias malabaricus | reverse complement strand
AAGTGGAAGCATTGTAAGGAAACGGCATTATAATGGGGACTTCCCGAGTACCCATACACACATAACATGATGAATCTGTTGCTGTTGTAACAGCATATTTAGCCTTTTGATGCCAAAGATTTATACCTGATCGTATGGTGTCGCTGGGATAACCTGAACCTTGAAATGGCCTAGTTAATGCTGGTGCCAACAACATCAGCCAAAAGATAAAGATTAACAGTTGGAAAACATTTATTCTCGCTTCACGGCGTCGCTGTCGTCCCCCTGTAAGGTGGGTGCCTTCTTGCAGTGCGTCACGTGGATCCAAGGTGCGCGTCCCTCCACCTTCACCGCAGTTTCGCTAGTCAGCAGGACTTGGAAGGGCCCCAACCATCGCTGTTCACCACCCAGTCTCCTGTTTCAAGGAGTGTAACTTCCCCTCCAACTTTTTAGGCGAAGCTGCTGCTGCCTGTGAGTGAACAGAGCGTAAGATTGTTAGTAATTTCTTACAATAGGACAACATGTGGTCTTCCAGGAGTCCCACGTCGTCCACGTGGCCTGGTGGATCCAAACCCCTTCTTGGTGGCCTGCCAAACAAAATTTCAAAAGGTGTTAAACCAAGTTCTGGTTCTGTTTTGCATGCGCATATACATTAAGACCAGTGGTAATGCCTGCACCCAATTGAGCCCTGTTTCCACACAACATTTCTGAAGCTTGCTTTTGATTGTTGCACTTCCTCCAATGAACCTACACTTTGTGGATAAAATGATAATACATTTTCCCCTTGAGCTGAGTGAGTGCTGTGCTAATGGAGACTAGTCCCTTGTCACAGCCAAGGTGTCAGGGAATACCCCAATGTGGAATAATATGCACCAAGACTCTTGCTACAGCCTGCACATCTTGCTTTCTGGTACATTCCTCCCATTTGGAATGTCCACTATCACCAAACAATACCATTTCCCCTCGGATTGGTTGAGTTCAATGAAATCCATCTGCAAATGTTCAAATAGCACATTGGGTGGAGGGTTTTCCCCCTGGTGTTATTTTGATGCCTCGGGCTGCATGGTGCTGGGCGCATATGAGACATTTTTCACAAAACCTTTGTGTACCAGATTCGTTGTACTGCAGATACCATAGCCCCTTTAGATGCATGATCTTTCCCATGAGACAATTTTGCAAAATAGGGAAAATAAACAGAGGGTAGGCAAGGCCTACCATCTAAAACTTGCCACATTCCATCTTTGAATACACAGCCTGCTTTGCACCAAGCAGAACACTCTGCCTCTGAGGCCTGCGATGTTAGTTCTGTGTGTGAGAGTGTGAGAGGGTGGGGCTCCGGAACACAGGATTCCAGAAAAAGAGAAAACATTGGGTCATTTCCAGCTGCTTTTTTCGCTGCTACATCTGCAAAATAATTTCCTCGTGCCACTTCTGAAGTGTCTTTTGTGTGAGTCTGGCATTTAATCATGGCAACAGCTTTTGGCAACAGGAGTGGTTTTAATAGTGCTGCCACTAATGTGTGAAGTGCAATGTGTTTCCCTGCGGATGTCAGAAAATTTCTGTTTCCAAATGTACAATGGTACAAATGTTGCATTCATGGATGGAGCTCCCCCTGGTTAAGTCTGGAAAATTTCTGGGTTGCATATGTGAAAGGGGCTTTGGGTTCCTGACTTAGCATGACTCTTGCTTTCTGTCTCAGCTGATGTTTTTAATGTTTCATTTTGAAAATAAAATAAAATAAATAAATTTGCCCAAAGACAAATGAGTTTAGTTTTTGTTCCAAAACTTTTTAGTAAATTCACAGGCCGTGTGATTGTTTTTTTACAATGATGTCCACTAGTTGGTGCTGTTTGTAACCAAACAAACTGTAATCTAATATTACAGTTTTTTACAATTTCCTCGTATTTTGGCTCCTGAATTGGAGCAACTTCGAAATATATTGTTTGAATTTGTTTAAGCTTGACATTTTTTTATCTGAATTTATTAACCTTGAATAATAAGAGTGAAAACCTGTTCTTGAATGTTCATGAGTTCAGTTCAAGAGTAGTTATATTCAGATGCATAATTGCAAAGCAAATTGTGGTGGTAATATTTCAAAATCTGATGAGACAGATTTGCTTCCATACCAGAAGAAAGAAACAGAATCACTGTAATGAAAAGGAGTCGAGGCATCTCTAAAATCTGGAGAAAACTGTCCCTCCTCTGTTTTCTTCTTAAGTACTCGCCCCGGCAGAGTTCTCCAGGCTCTGGAAGAGTTCAGAGTCAGTGCCAAATATTTCCTTACGCTCTGTAGAATACGACTATGACACCAACATAGTTTTCAACAGTCCCACCCCCCTTTTACTGGCAGGACTGGCCTATTGATTCCCACCTGCTGTTTTGAAACCTTGTTCAAGTTCAACACGGAGACCAGTGCTACACTTAGTTCTGTGAAGTTTAGTTATGATGAGGTAATAGAAGAACCACTTTTAGTTCCTTTAAGAGATGTGTGAGTGTGAAGAACCTTTTTAAGGGTTAAAAATCCATCACTTGATCTTAAGTTTTTTTACCCACTGAAACTTACCAGCAAAACCAGCTCTTCTACGGCATCGCTCAAAGAACCTTTTGAGGGACTTTTATTTTAAAGAGTGTATTTGTAGATTAGCATGCTAGCTAGCTGTTCAAACAGCCAGCAAACAAGCTTCATCAGTGATCACTGGATGCCCACCACAGGAAGATTATGGCTGGATGTTTTTGGTTGGTGGACTATTCTCGGTCCAGTAGTAACTTTGAAATGTTTTCAAACTCCAGCAGCATGTGCTGTGTCTGATCCACTCGTACCAGCAACATGTCAGTGTCACTGCAGCGCTGAGAATGACCCACCACCAAGTTGTTTCTGCACTGTGGGGGTTGGCAAACGTATGCAGAGTTGTTGTTGTAAGGTCAGTGGAGCCGAGGAAATAGACAACAATCAGGTTATGTTCCAATTATTTCTTTCATTAAGCCCTTTCTGCATTGACCCAAGTGGCTGTTATTTTGTTTTCTCTTCTCTGTTGATATTATGATTGGTCAGTGATGTAGAGTGTGTTTGTGTGTGTGCATGTGTGTATGCGTTTAATTGTGTAATGAAAACTGTCGAACAATGCCAAATATTTGTAGATGTTTATTTTGTTGACATCAGAACAACAGAAGGACACATAAACAACAATATAATTTACTCTGATTAAATACAAACAAGGTCATCCCTGACCGCTCCAAATTTGATACATTTCACTCTGAGTGAAGACGAGTGCAGAGTGAATATGCACATACTGGAACTCCTCTATCAAAAGATTCACACCAGGAGAAAAATCAACTGTGTCTGTAGATTTCAGTTCAGCAGGCAGGATGGCCACTAGGGGGCCTGTGGAAACAGGCTACATGAACAAGTTAAAGGCAGTGTGCATGCATACATATTTTATCTTCAAAATTTTTAGTGCATTGACAGACAATAATCTGGAAAGATCAGCCGTAAAAGACAAACAAACAGAGGGAGAGTAACGACATGTCTGGTTTCCACGGCACGTGTCAGTAATCATCACAGCAGATGAATTGAACGTCATTGAGAGAAGTGTCGTCTCCTGACCCTTGAGGACCCTCTACTTTTGTTTGGATGCCACAGATGCCCTGTCCACTGCACCATTTACTCCAGCCACCCCAGGTTCCCCAGGATGTACCATCACCGACAAGTTCACTGCGATCTGAACACTGGAACCTGGAAAGAAATCAGATCAGATGATGTTAATTCAGGTAGAGCACTAAGAATTAAGACCATGGATGGTCCAATCTGAGACCAAAACTAGTGGTATTTATAATAAACAAGTTCAGTACTTTATGTTGTTTGCAGCCGTGTCATCGCCATCTCCTTGATGACCTTCCACGCGGAGCTGAAAGTTCTTCATCACTCCAGTTTGACAATACTTTGCTTTTGTCCATGTACCCCAGCTGATGAAAGATCACAAACATGGAGAGGATTCCTGTTATCCAAATGTTAAACAGCCTCTACACTTTCCACCCTCCCCTTGTCCTTGCCGTACCCTTAGTTTCTGCCAAAAAAAGCATCTTATTGGCAACATGGTGAGCAAAGAAATCCAGGCATTTGCAGCCTCTGACCCCTACAACTTCTTACAGCTCACCCTGGAGGATATCCAGGTTTTCCCAGGCCAGACAGATAAAGTCAGGATGTCCCCCAAGTTGGCTATGTCTGTTATACCTCCAGCGGGAGGCATCCAGTAGGGAGCCATCTTCTGAAATGCCACCTCAACTGGCTTCTCTAAATGCAGGGCAGCAGTGGGCTTTCTTACTCCATTAAAATAATAGACTCATCGTTAAAAAACAATTAATTCCAGCATCGAAACCATCCCAAAATACAGAGAGCAAACTCCACCTAAGACAACAGTGTCTAACCACAAGGGCCATCAAAGGGTCAAAAAGTCCATTTATTATTTTCTAAGTTTTAGGAAGAAAAAAGAGCCTTAATGACTTAATGACCTCAAAATGAGGAGTGGCAGACTGGCCAGAGGGTCAGGTAAATTGCGCTTTGTAAATTTGTTCATTTAAGGTGGAATGGAACATGAGAAAAAGAGTCACAATGCTACTGTTCTCAAATATAAAGAAGCCAGCTGCAGCCTCCTAAACATGCCCACTTTAGGTGCACTCTTTAAGTTGGAATGGATCATTTGAATAAGAAGCCATTTTGCGCCTTGTAAAATTGGCCATTCAAGGTGGAATGGAAAATCGGAATAATAAGTAGCTAACGTGCGCCTTGTAAAGTTGCTTATTTAAGGGGCAATGTAAAATTTGAGTCCTATTATAATTATTAGACACAATTAATAAGAAAGGCCCACTCACCTTCCCGTCGCAGATGTGACCGTGGCGTAGGATGAAAGTACAGACTTGCCAAAAGGTGAGTTAACGCAGTGGAGACGAATTCCATTCAAGGCCGTGTCATCTCCACGTATTGGATACTCCACCTAAAAACACACTACTTTTTAGTTCTTCCTGTTCTGTTTGTCTAATGTTTTCAGAGAGTGTGCACATTAAAGTGAGGTCAGGTTTTTGTGTTGGATGATTAGTTCTGAATCATAAACCCCACTCTAACTCTTCCCCAAAGAACTGGATGGAGCTCCATCCCCCTAAATCACAGTAGTAACAGTTTCAGTCCTCCACAAAAGAGGTGTCTGAATACTTGAGCTTACCAATGTATTACCCCAGTATTATAGCACCCCCTAGTGGACAGAATCAATTGGAAAACAGTGCACTCACCAGCAGACTGAAACCTGCAGCATAATAGCCGTATGGACACATCTGTTTTGGGCCCCATGTGCCCCAGCCACCACCATTTAGAACTGATATTGTAGAACCAACCTGCCGATTTGGAAAAGCGTAGCATCCACTAGTGGCTAAAAACAGAACCACTGTTAGGAAAGTTAGCTGCTGCATTGGTCCTGTTTGTATGGACTCCTTAGGAAAGCTTTTGTTTTGGTTCCTTTCCCAGCTGTTGCTGTGTCTTTAGAAGAGCTGTCAAAACATAAACTGTTTTATAGTCACTCCAGACACTCATGATTGACCATAACTCACGTATCAACTGGCTCATCACCCTCTTAGGGACTATTGATTTCCCGGCAGAGCTCCTGTTCAGGTACAGAGTAACAGGGACACTGAGATCATAAAGCAGGAACAATTTACGCAATGACACGTACAAAACGGTGCTAGATACTGGCGCTGGTCAAGCTGTGGTCACTGGTACGAGTGCATGACCACAAGCATGACAGTTTGTTATTGAAATTATTCTACACCTATATCTTATTAGAGACAATTAGAACACATACAGCAGCCTACTCTCCTCATCAGACAGCAGATCTGGACAGTTAGCATCCTCCTTCAAGTATGTTGAGCTTTGCAGTGGTGTTGTGGTAGCATTAATTTGAAAAGAAGCTGTGGTTGGCTGTGGTTGAGTGTCATGGTTGCTGTTATTTTATGATACACATCTGCCCTTTAAACTGTCAAAAACTGCTGCACAATTTAAAAGAAGCTAACATGCTAACATTTTAAAAAGAATCTTTCATGCACCATTAGTTTTGACAAATTTAAGGTGGAATGGAAGATGTGAATAAAAAAACTATAACAGTACTTTTGTTAAATTTGAACAAAATGCTAACTTCACACCCGTTTAAGGTGGAATGCAAAAATTTAAAAGAAACTCGTGCACCTTGTAAACTTGCCCTTTTAAGAACAGAACATTTAAAAAAGAAACTGACTTGGGCTTTGTAAAATTGCTCATTTAATGTGTAATGAAATGGAAATGTGAGCCATAATGCTACAAGCCAACTTCAGCTTCCTAAAGATGCCCATAGGGCCACATTTAAATTTGCATTGACAGTTTGACTAAGAAGCCAACTTGCCTCTTGTAAAATTGTCCATTTAAGGTGGTATTGAAAATCTGAATAAAAAGCTAACTTGCACCTTGGAAAGTTGTGCATTTAAGGTGCAGTGTACAGTTTGATTCCAGTTTTAATTGTCATGATGATAACAATAATAATAATAATAAATTTTATTTTTATTGCACTTTACATTTCAAGGAGATCTCAAAGTGCTACAGGATAATCAGAACAATAAAAATCTATTAAGAGCAAGTAAATAAAAACAAGAAAAAGAAAAATGTAAATCCTAGTAAGCCTTTTTGAATAAAAAAAAGTTTTTAGTTGTTTTTTAAAAGACTCCATGCTCTGTGGAGCCCTCAGAGAATCTGGGAGTGAATTCCAAAGACGTGGGGCAACAGCTTGAAAAGCCCGGTCTCCCATAGTAGAGAGTTTGGTCTGGGGCTGCTGAAGGCGATAGGCATTGGTGGAACGGAGATGTCTTGAGGTATTGTGCGGGGTAAGGAGCTCTTTGAGGTACAGCGGGGCGTATCCATAGAGACATTGGTGAGTGAGAGAACAGATTTTGTACTGGATTCTGTAGTGGACGGGTAGCCAGTGTAGAGATTTTAGAATCGCTGTAATGTGCTCATATTTCCGCTTCCTCATAAGGATCCTGGCAGCATAGTTCTGAATCTGCTGGAGCTTCTGCAGGCTCCTGCCAGAGATACCAATGTGGAGGGCATTGCAATAGTTCAGCCTGGAGGAGACAAAGGCATGGACCAATTTTCCAGCATCCGGTTGGGGGAGGTAAGGATGGAGTTTTGCTATGTTTTTGAGATGGAGGAAAGTGACTTTGGATAGATGGCGAATGTGATTGTCAAGTGATAAATGTGGGTCCAGTTTGACACCTAGATTTGTAACAGAAGAAGTGAGGGGAATGCTATGACCAGAGACAATAATATTACTGATAAAAGATGTCTTAATCTGATGTGGAGTACCGATGAGAATGACTTCTGTTTTACTGCTGTTTAACTGAAGAAAGTTCTCAGACAACCATGCCTTTGTCTCCTCCAGACACGCTGTGAGAGCTGGGGGGGTGGCTGAAGTGGAGATGGAATCTGTTCTTAAATAAAGCTGGGTGTCATCTGCATAAGAATGGAAAAATATCCATATTTTCTGATGATGTTGCCCAGTGGGAGCATATAGACAGTAAACACAGTTGGTCCAAGCACTGACCCCTGAGGAACCCCACAGGTGACAGTGTGGGGAGACGACTTCACGTCCCCCAGGGCCACATACTCAACTCTGCCGGTGAGGTATGACTGGAACCATTGGAGGATGGCGGCAGAGAGATCTAGGAGTATGAGAAGTGACGGGGAGCCCTGGTCAGCAGCCATCAACAAATCATTGGTAACTCTGACCAGGGCTGCCTCTGTACTGTGTGCAGAGAGGAAACCAGATTGAAAAGTCTCATACAGACTGTGTGTATGGAGGTAGTGATGGAGTCATGCTGCTACAACTTTTTCCAAGACCTTGGAGAGAAATGGTAGATTGGAGATGGGTCTATAATTTCCCAGGTTTTCAGGATCTAATGAGGGTTTTTTCAGGTGAGGACGAATAAGAGCAGTTTTTAAGACTGAAGGGACTTGGCCAGTTTGCAGGGACTTATGTATAATTGCATTGATGAGTGGGCTAATGACTGAGTTGTTTGTATTTATCAATGATGTTGGAAAAGGGTCGAGTGAGCATGTGGAGGGCCTATGTGTAGTATCAGTGAAGTGAGAGAGTGTGGTCTCTGGCTCTGAGTCTGCATCACTGATACAGGTGGGGATGGTAATGGAAAGGCAGAACGGATGGATTCTACCTTGTTAGAGAAAAATGACATAAACCGGTTACACTGTTCTTCTGTGTGGTCGCTGCATGTATGGGTTTGGGGTTTCGGGAGGTGACTTATTGTAGAAAATAGCTTTCTTGAGATTCCAGAATGATTACTAATTTTGTATGAATAGAATTGAGACCTAGCTGTGGCCAGAGCTTTAGAATAGGCCTTTTGCTGGGCACGGTAAACCTGCTTATGGACTTCCAGTCCTGTGGTAACATATCGTCGCTCAAGGGCACGTCCAGTTGTCTTTATTCTCCGCAGCTCATCAGTGAACCATGGGGATGATCTGAAAAAAGAAACTGTTCTTGATTTAAGTGGGGCATGGGACTCAAGAATGTTGTGAAGTGATGTATAGTGTGCAGTAGTTGACAGTTCTTTCATATCCTGGCTGAGAGAAGCAGAATTTATATATTTTTAAACTCATTAGGCGTTTTGGTTTGGAGTGTAAACGTGTTACAGACGGCTCCATAGAGATAACCTTATGATCAGAAATGCCCATATCATACACAGAGAGATTTGTTATGGGGGCAGAATCAGTGATGACCAGGTCAAGTGTATGTCCCCTGGTGTGTGTAGGCACATCAACATGCTGCTTTAGATGGGTACACTCAAGAAGCTCCAGAAACTCTGCAGTGAATGGACTTGTGGGTGAGTCCACGTGGATATTACATTGGATGTTGTTGCACAGAGTGATGTCAACAGGTCCTGTATTTCTGTGAAACCTGGGTTAGATTTGGGGGGGCGGTACATAAGTAATATTGTTGTGGGCATTTTTAATATGCATTTGAATGAAAGACATTCAAATGTGGACAGCTTGGGCAAGGGGAGCGGGGACAGTTGCAGGTCTGCGTGATAAATAACTGCCAAGCCTCCTCCACGACCGGTGCCCCTGGCCTTTTCCAAATAGGTATAACCTGTGGGACAGGCCACATTCAGTGCAGAATAGGACTCTGGTATGTGCCAGGTTTGATAAGGACTGGGCATTGAATAGGGCTATTTTAATGCTGGTAGGGGGCATGATTTTTAGGTACAAATGATTAAAAAAAAATAACTATATCATAGTAAACGTAGCCACTTATTACAGTTATAACTGCAGTACTGTATGAGATATCCCAGGACCCTCCACAACTACGTTATATATTATATTATGTATAACAGGTGAATGATGTGGGATTTTCCATTTTTGCACAATGAACATGGTGTGCCAGAAATCCAGGGACCACAGGTAATCTTAAACTCTTTGGAAAAATAAACAATAGGAGTCATCTGCTTGTCCAACTACAACATTCTCCATTTACATAACCTCTCAGACCTTAAAAGAAAAACAAACATCTAAAAATATGCACATAGCCAAAAATCCTGACATAGGCAATATATGAAATAGAGATTACCACATAGTGAATCCCCTAAAAGACATATCTGTCATCCACTACTTTTTTGAAGTCCCCAGGACGTCACCATTTAATTTAATTTGTCTCTCAGGTTTTTTGTTTGTTTGTTTTTTATACAATTTTACAGTTTAATCCAGTGAAGAGCACACGCTTCCTTCAAGACAGGTGAAGCCAGCCATCACTTCTTTTCAAACCGCAGCTAACACAGCACCACTGGACGGATCAACACACTTGAAGGAGACCATAAAATCTGCTGTGTGAGCAAACAGACACCTGCACAGACTATCACTGTGCTTCTACTGAGAGGAGAGGGAGAGCCATTCTACACACCCAGAGAGAACAAACCCACTGTCTCAGTGTTTTCACAAGTGGTTCAGGCATGGGGGGTGCCTGGGCAGCACATGCAGTGGGCATTGCATGAATTTACGCATACTCCGGAACATTAGCGGCTCTATTCACACAAGGACTCACTTTGACATTACCTCGACTTTGTAGTAGGGGGCTGGCAGGATAAAGTCTGGGTAATAGACTTAGATCCTCCTGGTAAAGCCTGGGAAATCTTGGGGTTATCATAAATGTGTGAAAGGGGCTTTGCACTCCTGGCTTAGGAAACCTGATACCTGACCAAGGATCTCCTGATGACAGGAATGATCGTTGCTCTTAGTCTCAGCTTTTTGTTATATATATATTTCATTTGCCCAAAGACAAAGGTGATTAATTTTTGTTTTGGAACTGTTTTTTTTTATTCACTGGCAGTGTAATTGTTTTTATAATGATTTCCACTAGTTGGTGCTGTTTGTAACCAAACAAACTGTAATCTAATATTCAAAAATGCTCACTGGGTTTCAGTATGATAATGTCATGCTCTTACACATTCACAATGGCTTTCACAAACAAAGTCCACACGGTTAAAAAAGGCCATTTCTGTCTGTTGACATTAATTTAAAAAAGCAAATACACGTAATTTATTAAAATATAAACAGGTTGAAAATGAACACCAACACAGGACTGAGGTAACATTAGACTATCTGAGTATTACAAAGACGCTCTGTGCTTGATAGTTCACAAGGCACAGCAGCAATGGCAGTATTTTGAACTATTTAACTTGTATAGAAAAATAAAAGTTATGTGATTTCAACAGAAAACTGTGGCGCAGTCCAGTAGGGGGCAGCACTGTTCATCAGTTCCAAGACACCTGAGTCTAACAATCCCACTACAGTCCACACTTTACAGTGTCTGAGAGACGAAGGCTGTTAGCTGTGCTCTGTTCCTCCCCTCTGCTGCAGCTCTCTGGACTTTTTCTGATTCAGTTCCTCCACCAGGCTCTTCAGTCTCCCGAGATGATGCAGAGCTCTGAAATCAGGCCAAGAACCAAGAGAAACTTCAGCCAACATAAGCCTGGTCTGTAATAATTTCTTCAGTAGATTTAACCCTGTACTGACCTCTGTAATGACTGCCCACCTGGAGCTGAATCATAATCTTCAGCCTCTGGTTCAGGAACCTGTCAAAAGAACCATATTTGTTTTTACCTTTTTACATTTAGTCCCACCCCCTTGTCTGAGTCCCTCCAATCACAGCTCTAGGCTGATTCTGTCTGGCAGTATAGTTGTTACACATGTACCTCTGTCAGCTCCCTGTTCTCCTGCTGTGTTTGCGGATCTGGAACAGTTCCACTGTGTCTCTCAGCTTCTTTTTGCTGTGAAACCCTCTGCTCCACAGCCTGGAGACTGAAGAGCATCTGCTTCAGGGCCTCGACTGGGCCGTGGTGCCTCCTGCTGCTGTAGCCTGACGATGAGCCAATAGACTGAGGGGAAAGAAGGGTTAAAATAGAGCCATGAATCCCTGAAGATGCTGATACAGAAGTCCTAAAAATGTGCTTTGACCAACCTTCTCTGTTGCATCCTTCTGAGATTCTTCAGTGTTTAGTTGTTCCTCAGGATCCCCAACAGGAACTGGACTCTTGCTGTGTAAATATAGAACAAATATAGAAACGGGGGGTGTACCCAAAGGCTTAATCAGTCACAGAGGAGACAAAATGCCATTGTCTTAAGCCAGAGAATAAATGAGCTTTTACTCACAACGTGACCGGAGGATTGTCCCACGAGCGCTCGGCCTCCAGCAGCTCTTCTGAGCCTCCGGGACTAAGCTGCAGATCCGCGACTTTATCGCAGAGACCCAGAGACGGGGTGTTCAAGACCTGCTCGGCCCTCTGGATCAGAGAGCCGATCCTGTCACCTGAGCAGGGACACACATGCTTGTGTGAGCTAATTACAAGGACTAGCAAATCATGCTGTTCCTACCCGATCTGAGAATCGAACCCCTGTCCGTCGTGCTCAAGCTCACTCACCTCTGAAAGGTCCTTCGTTATCAAACTTTGTGTTTGTGTTTTCTCCGCTCTTGGCCGCCGCAGGTGTCTTTGAGAACTGCAGTCGCAGCTCCCCGAGTGTGGTCTGGTCACTGCAGGTTTGACCGTGTTTGAGGTCGTTAGGGTGCTGAAAACCTTCAGAAGTGTTGTCCCCCTGCTCAGCGATCCAAGAGGGAACCTTTGAGACTTCAGACGTTAAGTCGGTTTCATATTCTCTCAGCCAGACTGGATACTTCAGATCAGGAATGCTTGTAACACCGGAGAAGTCCATCTCGGATTTGTGACTCGTGATCCATCGGGGGAGGGAAGACGGAGTGCCGGCACTGTCCGAAAATAAAGGGAAAGTGGATTTTTGTGGTGTGCAAATATCGCCAGTAAATACACATGGTAAAAACAAGTGTTGTATCGGTGCAGAGGCTGGCACTTACACAAAGTATCAGTGTCGGTTAAAGGGCGCACCGATTCCTGTGAGTCATAGCACAAGCAATTCACCTCAAAACAGAGTGGAAATCCAGCAGCTCTCACTGTGTTAATTTGTATCGGTATTGGCCGATATTTGAAAATCAGGTATCGGTATCGGCATCGGAAGAGAAAAACTGATATCAGTGCATCCCTAATCCCTGTAACATGATGCCGTTGTCTTTTGAAGATGCTCAAATTATTATTGTTATGACTGGGTCAAAAACACCATTCCAAATCCTGACCCAACCCATCCCAGTCCCTCCACAACCCAGGGCTTTATACCCCTCTTGCAGGTTCCTGGCATTGGGCATGGTGACCATGGAGTCATTTTGAGCTGCTCCATAGCTTTCCATTCTGTTAGTACCGATTAGAGAAACTTAGCACTACTAACACTGTGGGTGTCACTATATGCTCCCTATCATTAATTAAAGATGTGGAAAATTTAAGATGTTACCCTGTGTCAGTACCTTTTTTCCTGAGTGTGTTGAAGATTTGTTCTGGTTGAAAGAAAAGAAGATGAAGGGAGGGTTCTAGACGTCGTCCTCGACCTGCTAAGCAATAAATCATCAACCCGCAGGGACCTCTCAGTCCTTAGAGCCTGGGAGCGATGGAGTGAACTTAGTGAAGCAGCACTAGGCATCAGACGAGACTGGGAGCTGGAGTTAGAGCGGTGGCCCAACCGGTATCTCTCTGACCGGGAGAGGAAGGCTGAGGTGCGGGTCACTGGAAGCGTGCCGTCGGACGGCAGCAGCAGCAGGTCGTCGGTGGTCACACTGAGGTGGTCAGAGTCTCTGCGTTTAGAGCCAACAGGAAGCTTCAGGAAGTCCAGCTCCCTTTGGGTTAGTCTTTCTTTCAGCACTGGAATAAGAGCAGAACAGAAGGGTCCATCAGTAGATGCCATCAAATACTGCACAAAAGCTGCTGTTGGTGAACCTTCTCATATCACCAGGGCTTGGGAACAGCACCAGCGGCACACAAGCGCAACCCCAGTGGCTGACACACTGAACACACCGGCAGTGACCCAAGACAAGACTCAAATCCAGGCCCCCATCATCACGAAACTGCGATGCTACTAATTAAGTACAAAGATAAGGGTGTAAAATTGCTTTCGCTGAAAGAAAAATATATCGGTCATTGCTGTGATCAAGCAGAGGTTTCGCTATCCATGGCAGGGGGTGGTGGGTAGGTTAAGACCCAAAAAACAACCCATATAAGAGTTTCAACCTTGAACTAATCCAGACAATGGAGCAAGTTGGTATTTAAATTAATTTGTCCTCTCTCAATCATTCATTAATTAGTTTTCTGTACATATTGTTGAACAGTGTGTGTGTATATATCATCTACACACCTGGACAAAAGAGTATTAGCATTTAGCTAAGAATTTTGTCCAAACGTTAGCACATGTTGAGTTGGAGCACTGTGTCATACAATGTTAGAAAGCACAGACTGTTTAAGTTTAGTTATCAGGTTGTCACTCCGCACTATGCTAATGCGTGAGGCATAGATTTACATTATGTGTTAGCTACATTAGCCTTGTAGCCCCAGTCCTAAAACCAAGGAATTTCAGACATCAAATATATTCTTTCTGATTGTATTGTCAACAAGAACTGAATCATGTTTTAGCACACGGGTAACAACAAAGCAGCCCCAGATACAATAATATAATTAAGCATTTGTAAATATTCAGAATTCAGTAAACCCCTCCACCGTCTCTGTTTCTGTATCCCGAGAGATGCAGGCGAGGAGTGACTGGTTCTTTAGGAAGTTCCAGTTGTCCTACGGTGGCTTCAGAGGTCTGCAGGCTTCGGTGGAAATCCGCAATGTAAGCGTCCAGTGCCTCAGAGGCAGATTCATAATTTCTGTCATTGTATTTAATGGTGTGAACTGGCTCTGGGTGCAGAGAGCTTCTCAGTCTTCCAGAACTGGCCAGCAGGGAGGTGACAGTCGACTCCGGAGAGAGAAGGCCATCCACTGACCCCATGATCCAAGCAGTGTTTTTATAGGCACCAACATTATCGGTGTGTTGTAGCTGAAAAGCAAACAAAAAGCAGTCAGATATTTTAGAAAAGAAAACAGGAAAAATCTGTAATAAAGTGGTCACTATTTATTACACATTTAACAAAATAGAGCTGACATTTCATCTAATAATAGAGAGAGGTGGAGAGGTTTCAGATGTACACATTATGGTTAATTTTGATTCATATTTTTGGATTTATGGATGATGATGCTATGTTGTATGATTGAAGGTATAAACTTGAACCACAATAGACCACTCACACAATTGAGTTTGAACATTATTTTTATATTTTTCCATAATAAAGCTAATTTATTATTTTATTTATTTGATTAGTTAGTTTTCTAATACACTGTTAAATGCAGATGCTGAAGTATAAAACAACACTAAACTGCACTAAAATTCACCACTCCATAATATATCCTGTTACTAACATAGTGATACATGATCTAAATTATTAACTCAATGTGAATGAATAAGTTACAGGGTAATAACATATTTTGTTACAATCTAACAATCTGTTAATACCGTTATAATCGGTTGTTGTGAAAATTAGTGGGAAAAACTTACCAGTCATCGCTGGTGGTGTATTCTGTTGTGTACTGGTGAGTTATTTATTGTTTATTGATGTAAACAAACATAAAACAGTGATTAGCAACAGGCTCTAACGGCTCCACCAGCTCTCAGTACTGGGCGAACCCAATACTGTCAAAATAAAAGCCCTCTAAGCTATTCCACAGAGTCCTGTGGGTTACATATTTTTACATTAATAAATGCGTGTTAACGAGTTAATAAGACGTGGGGCGTTTAAATAAGGTATTGAGCCAGCTTTGAAAGGCATACGGGTTTAACATTCCTTTGACTGCCTAAATTAGTTTGTAAGGGATATCACTATTACGACTATTCTTGAATGAATGAATGAACTTGTCTCTAACGGTAAAATCTTTTATTACTGAATATCTTCGATTCGTCCTTTACTTAAATGACTGTTATTTTGACGGTAAATTTGATTGTTCACAACGTCCTGGGAATGTGTCAAAATAAGAGGCAGGATTACGTTTGTGTTGTGGATAGTTTTTATTTTAGAG
Organism: Hoplias malabaricus; assembly: GCF_029633855.1. Lineage (NCBI taxonomy): Eukaryota > Metazoa > Chordata > Actinopteri > Characiformes > Erythrinidae > Hoplias > Hoplias malabaricus. The sequence goes on along the minus strand of NC_089814.1, from coordinate 33,094,481 downwards.
GGTTGTTTTTCCCTGAAAATGTTAAGCATATAATATGTTGTGGATTGATAGGCTTTATTTTGCTTTTTAAATCGAATCTCGTTTTTATCTTATTGGTTATGGCTTGTGATGTTTTAATATTATATATTTGAATATTACTATTTGTAGTATATTTTTGAAAAAAAAAATACTCCTTGCTTTCCTGTTAACATTTCACAAATTCAGAATATTTATATATATTTTTTACAGTTTTTGCTAAAATATTGACAAGTAACTTTTAATGTGAAACGCGGGTGTTGTTTATAATGGATTGTCAGTTCTAAATGAGAGAGAGAGAGAGAGAGAGAGAGAGAGATTCCAGCCCAAAACACCAGAAATCCGCAACGAAACCAAACAAACCCGTGGGCAAAATGCTGAAGTCCTGCTGCATCTACAGCATTGGAGTGTTGTCCATTCTCACTTTAATCGCAGGGATCGCTATGGTGTTGACTCACGTCTTTGTAAACGCCTTAAACAGAAATATAAAATCGGTGAGTGGACATGAGCTTAACATATGTCATATTCAGATGACCTACTTTAAAGTAGTTGTTGTTGTTGTAGGAATAAAATGTGGACCTTAGACTGGGTGTTGGCACTGACTGTGGTGTCTCTTGAGGGCTGTTAAATAATAGGATGAATTCTATGTTTAATTTCCCAGCCAGAACACCCGTAGAGGGCACATATGGGCAGCCCAGCTTTGTACAAGTAGGTTTTGTCCATGGCGTGGTTGTCCAGACCAGGGCGGGTTGAACATAGGCCCCCACCTGTGTTGTTCTTCCCATTATGGGCCCATGTCGACACAGAATAAAGAGAGTTTTTGGGCTGTTCACATGTATCTTTAGACACAACCCAAATGGACACACAAAAAGAAACCAACTAGACCATGGTTAACCCAATTCATTCGTATATTGTCTGTAACCTTTATCCAGTTCAGGGTCACGGTGGGTCCAGTGTGTACCCGGAATCACTGGGTGCAAGGCAGGAACACACCCTGGAGGGGGCGCCGGTCCTTCACAGGGCAACACACACACACTCACCCATTCACTCACACACTCACACCTACGGACACTTTTGAGTCGCCAATCCACCTACCAACGTGTGTTTTTGGACTGTGGGAGGAAACCACAGCACGCCGAGGAAACCCACGCAGACACAGGGAGAACACACCACACTCCTCACAGACAGTCACCCGGAGGAAACCCACGCAGACACAGAGAGAACACACCACACTCCTCACAGACAGTCACCCGGAGGAAACCCACGCAGACACAGAGAGAACACACCACACTCCTCACAGACAGTCACCTGGAGGAAACCCACACAGACACAGGGAGAACACACCACACTCTTCACAGACAGTCACCCGGAGGAAACCCACACAGACACAGGGAGAACACACCACACTCCTCACAGACAGTCACCTGGAGGAAACCCACACAGACACAGGGAGAACACACCACACTCCTCACAGACAGTCACCCGGAGGAAACCCACACAGACACAGGGAGAACACACCACACTCCTCACAGACAGTCACCTGGAGGAAACCCACACAGACACAGGGAGAACACACCACACTCCTCACAGACAGTCACCCGGAGGAAACCCACACAGACACAGGGGGAACACACCACACTCCTCACAGACAGTCACCCGGAGGAAACCCACGCAGACACAGGGAGAACACACCACACTCTTCACAGACAATCACCTGGAGGAAACCCACGCAGACACAGGGAGAACACACCACACTCCTCACAGACAGTCACCTGGAGCAGGAATCAACCTCCAAGTCCCTGGAGCTGTGTGACTGCGACACTACCTGCTGCGCAACCGTGCCGCCCTTTTATATTGGTTTCTTCATATTTATCTTTTAAATATCTATAGCTTTCTTATTTTTACTGTAAGGTGTAGTCAGAGATTAGTCCAGTGTAAATATGACCCAGTAAATATCTATTTTTGAAGCCCCTCACCAGTTGTTCCAGACCATTGTTGTGTTTTACCAATTCTAGTATACATTCGACTCACTGCCCTTTGACCTACAGGAAGTGGTGCTGGAAAATGGAACAGAGGCTTTCTCCGTGTGGCAGTCCCCTCCGTCTCCTATCTACATGCAGTTTTACTTCTTCAATTTGACCAATCCTGACGAGGTAGTGAATGGAGAGAAGCCAGTGGTCATTGAGGTTGGCCCCTACACTTACAGGTAAAATGCCCCTGCAGAAACCTTCAGTTGAACCTGTTTCCATATACTGCATGTGTTGTTTGTGACTGTCACAGGACTTTGTTGATGGGAAGTGAAATCAAAGCCGCGCATGAGACACACGTTTTGTGTTCAGTTTTCTTACCACAGTTTAGATGAGTCAGAGTTGAAAAATATAGTACAAAAGTCAGGGAGCACCCTGCAGTCATCTAGCTGTGGTCAGTTACAAATGTGTGTTCTTAGGAGGTATTTCTGAGATATTTGTTCATTAAATATGATCTGTGCTTCCTGTGCTTTCAGAGCAGGAGTTATTATTATGAAATTATTGCTATAAAATGTGAATTTATTATAATAAACACCCCAGACCAATTAGAACACGTTTTAATGAATACATTTTCAGTTACTTGCTGAACAGATTTCAATATGATTGGTCCGTTTCTTCACCCCTGAATCCTAATTATTTGTTCTTAGGCCCCACCCCCTTGACTGTGATTGGTCCAAATCACAGTGCTGGTGGTTCTGATAGTACCCCTGGCTGTGATTGGTCCATTTCTTCTCCCTAATATTCCCAATCATTATTTTTTCTTTATTTTTTCCACCAAGACTCCACCCCCTGCTTGTGATTGGTCCTAATCACTATGATTGGTTTGTTTGTTCTCCCAGTACTCCACAAAGCAGGATTTCTCTGTTTAGCTAGATATCTTAAGCCCAAAGTCAAGCCCATACAATGTGAAAAGAGCTGTGGGAGATTCCCATTGGACAGTCCTCAACTTTGGGCTTAAGTTATCAAGCTTATATACCAGGTTTTTTGTTTGTTTGTTTGATTTTTCCTGAGACTCCGCCCCCTGTGATTGGTTCATTTGTTCTACCCCTGTGTTTATCACTGACTGTGCACTAAGTACAATAATCCCATTGACTGTGATTGGTCCTAATCAGTGTGTTGATTGTTCTGAGACTGCTACTCTTGACTCTGATTGGTCCCAGTTTGCTTTTGGGCTTGGTTCTGAAACCTCCCCTGCTTGTGATAACTCAAAATTTTCTTCCCCTCCCTCTTAATTCCAGTCTTGTTTGTTCTCAGACTCCTCCCCCTGACTGTGACTGATCCACGTCACTTTGTTGATTGTTCCAAGACTCTTCCCCGAAATGTGATTAGCCCTAACTTCCCCTCGGTTTGCTCTGAAACTCTGACTGTAATTATGGAAGATAATTAAGGAGGAAGATGTAAGATGATTTGCTCTGTTCCGTCGCTTCAGATTGGGTTATGCACATGAGGCATGTTCAGCAGATTCAGAATTAGGATGTTATTGTAGTTTGTGGTTTTTGAGTCTCGTACAAAGCACTAAAGCATGTCTTTTAGAGGCTAGAGATGGGTGCTGAATTATTTTCATTTCCCCTTTTGTTTTAAAGAGAATATAGGCCGATGGAGAACGTGATCTTCATGGAAAACGATACCAAAATAGCTGCAGTTAACCCCAAAACCTACGTGTTTGAGCCCAACATGTCAAAAGGCTTAGAGGATGACCTCATCAGGACCGTCAACATCCCCGCAATGGTGAGACTCGGTTTTACCGTTACATTCAAGTGGGGAGAATATTTTCTGCAAGGTTTTACGGTGTGGCAGAAGTCTGTTTGGTTGATGTGAACTTTATATGGCATTTAATAAAGGAAACAATAAATGTCATATCGCCCCCTGTGTTTCCTGTGATGTACTACAATCTGTCAGATATATATATTTTTTTTATAAATTCCTATCGAGATCTATTCAGGCTGTTGTAAGGCTTGTTTTAGCTCCTGAAGTAAAAACGAAGAATGAACTTAATCATTTTGTTTTCGTTGTTTTCATTACTGTTGACCTAATATTGACAGAAATATATTGAAATTAAAAGTGCCATTCTGGATTTTATCCCCACGGTCACAGATTCATTTCAATCCAGTCAGCTGCTGTATTGTTCCTCTGGAGTTATTTACAGATCCTATTATTGTTGTTTCAGACGGTGATGGAGCTGTATAAGGATCATACCATCATCAGCAAAGTCATCTCTGACTTGATGGTAGCTAGGAGCATTGGTTTGTTTGTGGCTCGGCCCGTTGGCGAGCTGCTGTGGGGCTACGAGGACCCTTTACTCAATGCCCTCAAAGTCTTTGTCCCCACTCTGGAGGACCACTTCGGCCTCTTCTACAAGGTAGAGTTTCCAGTGAAGCTATTCACCTTATTTTACAGCTGGATATATATATGCACACACAGTGGTTTTAGATGACATTTCGGGTCATATCCTGTGTTGATGAAGCTGAATTAGGCTAAAATATGTGTCGACATGTTCTTATGTTGCTTAAGCACCGCTGGCGTTGCAGGTTTTGCAACTGTGAGATCACTCTCACACATACACACACACACAAACACACACACACACTGTGATATCTTCAGTGACTCAGGATTGTTATTACCACTTTTGGTCTCAAAGTCCACAGCAATCAGGATGTCAGCGATATTCTCTTTTATTTACTTCAATTCAGTAACGATCAAGATACAGCACCGTTTCTCACTGGAAATACAACAACAACACGATGAAAAGTGGACGAGGAGTGGTCTTCTTTGGGCAAATCATGCTGCCATGATTCTCTATGTATTTCCATTTTGAATTTCTAACATGTTTCTACGTTTTATGTTTTTTAAAATGAACTGATTCCATATGAAACAAGGGGAGCAAAGAAGCCCAGACCTCTCTGTCCCCTTCAGTTCCTCTTGCTCCTTCAGGGGGTCCCTAGGTGTTCCCAAGCCAGCCGGGAGTGTTAATACTCTTTATTTGTATAGCACCTTTAATGCACAAGTGCAGCCAAAATGCTTTACTGATTTTGTATAAGATAAAATATACTCTAACATATATTAGAGTAACAAAGGTATATGTAATAAAAAGGTATATGGTGTAACCACAGTTAAAAATCAAGTGTGTGGATCTGTTGATCTTCGTTGGCGACTAGCGACCCGTCCCTGGAGCAGCTGAAAGTAGAATAACTTAATACGGAGTCTCTGAATTCAGGATAATGATTTTTATGTTGATGAAATGTTGCCTGTTTGGAAACGCATGTACATGCCTCAGGCTCAGTGCGGGGTGTTCTTCTGTGTGTCTGTGTTTCAGATGAATGGGACGGACGATGGGGAGTATGTGTTCCTCACAGGGAAGCAAAACTATACGGACTTTGCTCGGGTCGATATGTGGAAAGGACAGAGGTAACAATTCCTGTCACACCTTCAGAGTTCTTTATAACTGTCATGGGGTCAGGGAGAGGACACAGGACCAAGGAGGGAACTATACCAGTTGGTGGGCCACAGGGTGGCGCTGTAGAAAGTGACTCTACCACACAGCTCCAGGGTCCTGGGTTCCATCCCCTTCTCAGATCACTGTCTGTGAGGGGTGTGGTGTGTTCTCTTTGTGTCTGTTTCCTCCCACAATAAAAAAAAACAAAAAAACATGATGGTGGGAAGACTCTTGTGAGTGAGTGTGTAAGTGACTGGGTGAGTGTGTGAAATTTTGCACAGGTGTAAGTGACTGGGTGAGTGTGTGAAGCTCCACAGGGGTGAGTGTGTGTGTGTGAGAGTGTTTGAGTGACTGGGTGAGTGTGCGCGTGTCTGTGTGAATGTGAAACTGTCCACAGGTGTAAGTGAGTGTGTGAGTGACTGGGTGAGTGTGTGAAACAGTCCACAGGGGTGAGTGTGTGTGTGTGAGAGTGTTTGAGTGACTGGGTGAGTGTGCGCGTGTCTGTGTGAATGTGAAACTGTCCACAGGTGTGAGTGTGTGAGTGACTGGGTGAGTGTGTGAAACAGTCCACAGGGGTGAGTGTGTGTGTGTGAGAGTGTTTAAGTGACCGGGTGAGTGTGCGAGTGACCGGGTGAGTGTGTGAAATTTTGCACAGGTGTAAGTGACTGGGTCAGTGTGCGAGTGGCTAGGTGAGTGTGTGAGTGACTGGGTGAGTGTGAGATTGACTGGGTGAGTGTGTGATGCCCTGTTTAGGGTGTGTTCCTGTCTTGCCCCAGTGATTCAGGATGAAGTGGTTACAAATGAATGAATGAATAACGTTTGCTATACCTGCTGAATACCTGCCTACTGTTCTCTTACAATGGCAGGTCAGTATTTGTCGACCCCCAGAGATTCTCAGGTTCTGGATGATGGATTTGTGAGAACACTGACAAATGAAATTGAAACTAATGACCTCAGTGAGTCCAGACTAGAACAGAAATGTGTGCAACCTGACAACCGTAGCTACACACAGATTTAGACAGATAACACTGGGCTTAATATAATTAAGTGTTTATTGAGAAGTCCTGCTTAGTGCCCGATTGCCCGGGTCTGTGCTGTGAGCCCCATTACAGAATTAGTGTGTGCGCTCTAATCAGACTCTTCATGTGTTTATGTGGCAGCTCTCTGAACTGGTGGAGCACTGTCGAGTGCAACATGATCAACGGAACGAACGGAGCATCTTTTCATCCCATCGTCACCAAGACTGAGAAACTCTACATGTTCTCCTCTGACCTCTGCAGGTGAAGATCTCTCTTCTCTCTCTCTCTCTCTCTCTCTCTACCATCATAAACATCTGGCCTTTCCTGACTCATATTTCTTCATTGTTGTTTAATCAGGTCTGACCACAAGTCTAAACCAGTCGGTTGCCACTAGGCTGGACTTTATGTAGGTCAGTGCAGGCCAAAGCCCTTTTGGATTTAGAGGCATTGCACAGACACTGGCCTGTAAACAGCCCTTGAGCCACTGTGTGGGAGGCAGAGCGAAGTGAAAGAAGAACTGGTTTTGTAGGTCAGTGTGTCTGCAGTGAGTTTGCCAGCGTTAGGGTTGAGGTGTTAGAGTTGGATTTTACTTTCATAAACATGAATTACAATGTTGTATTAACTATTTTTATAGCGGTCTTCAAAAATTACTGAAGGATTAACTGTAGAAATACAGCAAAACACTTATTGACAAAATCTGATGAAAATGGTACATTTAGTGCATGTTGATATTTGTCGATGTTCTTGTACTGGACTAAAAACGACAATTAGACGTTATTACATTTTAGTCCTTGTTTGCTTAATTTAACCGAAATAAGTAAAAAAAATGTACTTTACCTGGTGGTACTTTTACTGACTGGAGGCTGACTATGTTAAAAAAAAACCCGCTCTTCATATGTGATTCAGCTGTGTTGTTTGTGTGTCTGTGTGAACAGCACAAATCACATTGACAACCACAATCTGACTTCTTTAAAATCAGACTTGGGCCACGTTCGTATGCGGTGTTGAAATCCGATCCATATCTGATCTGTGGCTGTTTGACTCTGTCTGAGCGGCCAGATCGGAATTTATGTGATTTTTACGTCACTCCGGCCGTTACTAACGATCTTCAGACTACGGCCCAAAGCATTTTCACGTTAATTTGAGATGTTTGGGACGTGGAAATGGCCTAAGCAACCATTTTCGTTTTGTAATAAACATTGGGAAATGAAAGACGTGTGAAATGTCTTAATCCGAGTTCCTCGCTCTCATTTTTGAGAAAGATAAAACAGAAATTCCTCCACAGCACAAACCAAAGAAGTTTACTGTCGCATCCTGTGACCTCACATCCTGTGTTGGCTTCGTTTAGATGCCGTTAGTCCAAATGTGCTCAAAAACTAAACGAACAACCAGGGTTCATTTTAAATTCATCAAAGCCAAGCGGACATGTCTGAACACGCCCTGACATCGCTGCAGTCGGGCAGAACCTGTTTAACCCTTATGTGGCAGTGAACCCACAACACACACACACACAGAGTGGTGGATAGCCATCCCAGCACCTGGGGAGCAGTGTGGGGTTAGGTACTTTGCTGAAAGGCACCCAGCTGTGGATGTTGAGGGAGGAGACTCTTACTGGTGTAGCATGGTGTTCCTGTCCGAGCTGGGAATCAAACCAATGAAATGTGAAATATTCTGATGTATATGGTACAGGGATATTTAAAATGAAGTACCTTGTGTGTGTGTGTGTGTTCTTAGGTCCCTGTACGCCACATTCGACTCCGAACTAAATGTGATGGACATTCCCGCGTACCGCTTTGTTCCTCCCAGTGCAGTGTTCGCCAATGTCACTGTTAACCCCGATAACGCCGGCTTCTGTGTGGACGGGAAGTGTCTCGGCTCTGGCCTCCTCAACATCAGCGTCTGCAAACAAGGTTGAGTGTGTGTTTGTGTGTGTTTTAAGCTGTTTGTGAAGTTCAGATTAGATCAAGATTATAAACAAGAATATTTTAAGGAATTATTGAACGATTCATGAATCAGTGAATACATGAATCAACAAATGATTCTGTATCTGAAGTCCTTTACTATCCTCTTTTCTCTCAGGTGCTCCGATCATTATGTCATCTCCTCATTTCTATCAGGCCGATGAGAAGTATGTTGACGATGTGTTTGGGATGAAGCCCAATAAAATGGAGCATCAGACGGCCATCGATATAAACCCGGTAAACCCCCACTTTATTGTAACACATGTAAACAGAGCTCAGGCGAAGGACAGGACAGTAAACAGCTGTTCATTAGTCAGTACCTGCATTGTATCCTTGTGTCTGAAGCCACTAAATATTATATTATATTGTTTTATAGTGTGACAGTGTAAGTTCATGCCTTCAGGCTTTGGCCAGTCCTCTTTGTTTGTGCAGTTACCAACTCTTACACAAGAGGGCAGTATGGTACTTCTGTTTATTTCCCTAATTCAGAAACAACACTGAAGTTACACATTAAAGTCTCTAATGGACATATGTACAGCACGTCCTGACCATTTTGAGCTTTCACACCACATAAACATATATATGAGGGGTATATATCTGGGTATGGATGAAATCTACTAATCCTGCAGGTCATTTTATAATGGCTCGAGTGTGTGACATTGGCTGACTCATTGCCATCATTAGTTTTGCCGCAATCACTGTTTAACTAAAGCATTAATAAGTAACACTCATTTTCAGGACCTCAAAATAATAAAAATAAATAAATAAATCATCAGACATACACCCAAAGTTCAGTCTTACCACTTGGTTACACTTTTTTAAAGTAAAGCAATCAGTCCTGAAATATTCCTCAGGTCAAGTTCATGTTCTGTACAGCCCACATCCTTTCAGACCCACACTGGAAGGAAGGATGTACCTAGGCATCTCTTGCGTCCTTTTCCCGTGCTTGTGCATGAGGGATACCTTTGTATTTTGAAATATGGACGTTCAGTGGAAAAATAATTAGCTCATTTGTTTTGATTGGCTGTTATAAAGCAGACGGGAAGGCTCTGCTGCGACTGCGGCTGCTGGTGAAGGACAGTTTATTGTGGTGGAGGTTGTATCTTGGTGTTTGCGCTCTTTATCACAAAGGGTGTTAACCCTTTTTATCACATCCCTGTGAGTCTTCCCTTTCCTGATAAACCAGTTAGTGTCATTTGCATATTTACAGTGAAGACAGTGGCCGGACGGGACAACTGTTATTTTAACTCTGTGATAAAAGAGGTCAGTGTCTTCCTCCGAGCGTGTTGAGTCTGATGAACAGTATCAGAGGTTAGTGTTCTCCTCTGAGCGTGCTGAGTCTGATGAATGGAATCAGAGGTTAGTGTTGTCCTCTGAGCGTGCTGAGTCTGATGAATGGAATCAGAGGTTAGTGTTGTCCTCTGAGCGTGCTGAGTCTGATGAATGGAATCAGAGGTTAGTGTTCTCCTCTGAGCGTGTTGAGTCTGATGAACAGTATCAGAGGTTAGTGTTGTCCTCTGAGCGTGTTGAGTCTGATGAATGGAATCAGAGGTTGGTGTTCTCCTCTGAGCGTGTTGAGTCTGATGAACAGTGTCAGAGGTTAGTTTTCTCCTCTGAGCGTGTTGAGTCTGATGAACAGTATCAGAGGTTAGTGTTCTCCTCTGAGTGTGTTGAGTCTGATGAATGGAATCAGAGGTTAGTGTTCTCCTCTGAGCGTGTTGAGTCTGATGAGGTATCAGAGGTTAGTGTTAGAGGTTAGTGTCAGTATCAGAGGTTAGTGTTAGAATTAGAATCAGAATCACTGTATTGTCCACAGAGGAATTTCCTCTCCACATTTAACCCAATACGTGCAGTGAAAGACACGTTTACACACACTAATGAACACTAGGGGGCAGTGATTACACATGCCCAGCGTGGTAAGCAGCCGTAGCCTTGGCGCCTGGGGAGCAGTTGGGGATTAGAAGCCTTGCTCAAGGGCACTTCAGTCATGACCTGCCAGCTCTGGAGATCGAACTAGCAACCTTCCAGTTACACGCCCAGTTCCCTAACAACACTGTTCTCCTACACACAACTCTGACTATAGTCAAATGTACAGTTTGGACAACTATGTATACGTTTGACCTAAGGCACTGCTCAGTGTGATAATTACAGCACAGTCTAGAGATGGACAATGGGGGTGTGTTCACACTTTCTTTTCTGATTACCCATCATGCTCCTGGCACATAGTGCACGCAAGACGTGTACAAAACGTGGCATGACACAATGGCTCAACAGTCCACTGCCTCACATTCTCTCTCTCTTTTTCTCTCTCTTTCTCTCTCTCTCTCTCTCTCTTTTTTTCCTCTTTCTTCCACTCTCACACTGTCTCTTTCTTCCCACTCTCTCTCTCTCTCACACACACTCACTATAACTTTTTTCCTATCCACTTTCTCACTCTCACACTCTTTCCACTCTTTTTTTCCTCTCTCTCTCTCTCTCTCTCTCTCTCTTTTTATTTCTTTCTTCCACTCTCACACTGTCTCTTTCTTCCCACTCTCTCTCTCTTGCTCTCACACACACACTATAACTTTTTTTCTATCCACTCTCTCACACTCACACTCTTTCCACTCTCTTTTTTTTTTCTCTCTCTCTCTCTCTCTCTCCCTCCCTCCCTCCCCCTCTCTCTCTCTCCCTCCCTCCCTCTCTCTAATAACTGACTGTATTTGTGAAGCAGAGAACATGGAACAGAATCAGCATTTAGTGTTCTCCTCCAAGCATGTTGAGCTGATGAATGCAGGTCAGGGCAGTATTTAGTGTTTAGAAGATCAGTGCACATTAGTGACTAGTGCCTAGGGGAGACGCCGGTAGATTACCGCTTAAATAAAATTGAGTTTAAAAAAAATGTAGTCATGAGACCAAAGAAAGCTTATTTGTTTTGTTATCTCTCCCACTGCAGGAAATAACTGTTTTACTGATTGTTTTCCAGCCGTGACAAAAACCTGCACATTTTTGGGCTTTTTTTCCTATTAACATTGGCCTGGCTTTTGTTTGGTTTAAGTCGTTTTGTCAGTGACAGCCGCTGTAGTGAGAGGTGACATCTGAGAAAAACATCAGCCGACGTCTGTAAGTGAACAATGACGGCAGAACAATAACACGACAAAACCGAGCCCCGGAGCTTTGTACACAGAGATAATTATAGAGTGAGAACCGTACTGTATCACTTCCTACACGTGAATCATTTGGGGAAATCGCTCAGTGATAGTAATAGGAAGAGTTTGTTGGGAACTTGGAAAGCCTATTATTGTCATTATTATTTCTCCTACTGCTTCTACTACATTACCTTTAATAATAATGACGAATGTGTTTACTATGACTTTATCAATAAAGTATTATATGATTTAATTGACTGCATTGTTCTAAATGTTTACGAAGATAAAAGAGTAATAACACTGTGTCTTCAGAGTTTCTGGTGAGGGGAAGACGGACAGGGAGAAAGAGATGAGAGAATGTGGAGGGACAATTAAATTACAACAAAGAAAACAGACAAATAGCAAAAGAGGTTAAAGTAAAGAAACAAAGAAACGGAAAAAGGAAATGAAGAGAGAGGGAAGAAAAGCAAGAGGAGGAAAGATATTCATTTTATTTATTTATTTATTTAATTAATTATTTATTTATTTCCATAGCTCACGGGGTTTGTTGTGCAGGCAGCAAAGAGACTTCAGGTCAACGTCTTTGTCGAGAAGCTCCCAGTCTTCAGGTACGTGTGTGTGTGTGTGTGTGTGTGTGTGTGTGTGTGTGTGTCCAGTAATAACAGTACAGAAATAAGTAGTAATCAATTTAAAGGAGCTGTGATTCTTCGTCATGTTACGAGACAGATATACTGGCACCTAGTGGCCTGGGAGAAACAGATTTTTTGTACGAAAACCAATTTTAAATACCTCTTTTGGGAGCCTTTTTAAACAGAGTATTGGGAGTCAGTGCAACATAAAGAAACGGATGAAAAGGCAATGGTATATGGCACAAATACATTTCCCAATTTAAGGCACTGGAGTTTTACACTAAATATACTGCCATTTTTTTTAAGTGTAGACACCACTGGAACCGGGGCAGAGATTATATTTGGTTCGCACAAGTTTCACACCCTTTCTGGCTTTAACTTTTTAGTTGGGACACCCATTTTGGAGTTTGATTGACCTAGGGCTGGACCAGGGGTCGGCAACCTTTACCACTCCAAGAGCCGTTTGGACCCATTTCACCCAGTAAAGAAAACACTGGGAGCCACAAAACTCTTTTGAAATTCTAAATGAAATAACACTGCGCATAACAGGGTTTTTTGCCTTTGTGCTGTGTATAAACAAACTACACTGTGTTACATTCATGTAATTAATGAACGACTGCAGAGAAAATGAAGTAACATTTCTGCATTCAACAAAACATTTTTAACTCTGAAAAAAAGACCTTGTGTTGACGGTTAAGTAAAATACTCAATGTCTGTTTGAGTCCTTGTAGTAATGGGGAAAAAACGCTGAACTTAAATTATCCACTGGCAGCAAACAAAAAAGCTGTCCTCTCTGCGTGCCGTCATTATTTTACTGGCGCCGTGCAGTCAGCGGTCAAAAAGTTCAAGTGTGTGTGTGTATTATGAGCGACAAAATATTCATTCATTCATTCATTCATTATCTGTAACCCTTATCCAGTACAGGGTCGTGGTGGGTCCAGAGCCTACCTGGAATTATTGGGCGCAAGACAGGAATAGACCCTGGAGGGGGCGTCAGTCCTTCACAGGGCAACACAGACACACATTCACTCACATCTACGGACACTTTTGCGTCACCAATCCACTTACCAACGTGTTTTTGGACTGTGGGAGGAAACCGGAGCACCCGGAGGAAACCCACGCAGACACAGGGAGAACACACCACACTCTTCACAGACAGTCACCCGGAGGAAACCCACGCAGACACAGGGAGAACACACCACACTCCTCATAGACAGTCACCCGGAGGAAACCCACGCAGACACAGGGAGAACACACCACACTCCTCACAGACAGTCACCCGGAGGAAACCCACGCAGACACAGGGAGAACACACCAACTCCTCACAGACAGTCACCCGGAGGAAACCCACGCAGACACAGGGAGAACACACCACACTCCTCACAGACAGTCACCCGGAGGAAACCCACGCAGACACAGGGAGAACACACCACACTCCTCACAGACAGTCACCCGGTGGAAACCCACGCAGACACAGGGAGAACACACCAACTCCTCACAGACAGTCACCCGGAGGAAACCCACGCAGACACAGGGAGAACACACCACACTCCTCACAGACAGTCACCCGGAGGATACCCACGCAGACACAGGGAGAACACACCAACTCCTCACAGACAGTCACCCGGAGGAAACCCACACAGACATAGGGAGAACACACCAACTCCTCACAGACAGTCACCCGGAGGAAACCCACGCAGACACAGGGAGAACACACCAACTGCTCACAGACAGTCACCCAGAGGAAACCCACGCAGACACAGAGAGAACACACCACACTCCTTACAGACTGTCACCTGGAGGAAACCCATGCAGACACAGGGAGAACACAACACACTCCCCACAGACAGTCACCCGGAGCGGGAATCAAACTCACAACCTCCAGGCCCCTGGAGCTGTGGGACTGTGACACATACCTGCTGCACCACCGTGCCGCCACCGAGAAAATATTGTAAATATTAAATATTAAAATATTCTAGATGTTACAAGATCGCCATAATCTTCATAGAATTACATTTTGAAAATGAACGAACCAAAAATAAAATACATTTTAATTATTCATTCATTCATTCATTATCTGTGACCCTTATCCAGTTCAGGGTCGCGGTGGGTCCAGAGCCTACCTGGAATCATTGGGCGCAAGGCAGGAATACACCCTGGAGGGGGCGCCAATCCTTCACAGGGCACATTTTAATTAAATACTCTTAATTATTTTCAAAAGCTGAGCCGCATCAGAGGGATCAAAAAGCCGCGGGTTGGCGACCCCTGGTCTGGACGATACGGCCAAAATTTATATCATGATATGTTTGTATGCTTCAGTCGTAATGATATAAACAACAAATACGCCCCAGAACAAACAAGAAATATGACATCCCCATCGAACATAATCCAATTGGCTTTGTCAATATTAATATTTTAAAACTTAATTTTAAATTCCATGACCGATGCTGTAAATAATGTATATCGCAATATTGAAAATGGGTTTAAAACCCTTATCGTTATTGAAACATTTCATATTGCGATATATATTGATACTGAATTATTGTCCAGCTCTAGATTGACCCCAAACGTGCTACTTTCTTTTGTAAATCTCCAACTACCAACTGTAATGTTGTCTTTCTGACCAACTGTGGGTCAAAATGACAGCTCCGGTCACCTCACCTTCTTAAATTTTGCACTAACACAGAATATATACCATTTGAGGTTTGTATTTATAGTCTTTTATGCAGATCAACTCACCTTCATCTCATTGCATGCTGTTGTTCTGTAATCCTCAGGGCAATTTGGACCTCATATTTACAGCCCCTGGACTCACAGTGTTACTTGGCAAAATGTTTATCTCCTTTTATGTGTCAATTTGAGGGCTGTAAATTAGATTGAAGTGAGATAAAATGAGATAAAGAGAGAGAGAGGCAGTGAGTCACAACAGGAACTCTAGCTCCTATCATTTACTGTCTGTCAAACGTGGATTAGGGCTCAACGATATGGAAGTAAGGATCAGAATCACGACTTCTTGATAGTAAACACCTTTCATGTTATTCAGAGAAAGACAAAATGCACTAGTGCTACATTTTAAAACTGCATCTTAATGATATATATGTTTTACTTTGTTAAGTACATTGTGCAGCACTAAACATATGCGGAATCCAAATAAAATAGACAAATTCTGCATTAAATCCATTACAACAGGAGTGATTCTGCCCTAAATCCAATTAACGGAACTACTACAAACGCCGTTCCTGTGATTTCACCATCTACAGTCCGTAATATCATAAAAATGTTTCAGGAAATATTGAGAAATACAACTCCATGTCGTGTTGAATGAGCATGACCTTTGAGCCCTCAGATGGCACTGCATAGGAATCTGTCATGCTACAGCAATAATTATAACCACATGGGCTTCAGAGTAAAAAAAATGTCTAAATCTGGGAAAATGAGTCTCACGTTTCCACACTTTCTAGGGAGATTCTGGTAGCTTCCGCCACTTATCATGGCCAAGAACCGCCTACTACTACAGGAAATGCAAGCAAAAGGACCAATCACAAATCTGTGATATTGGCATAACATGCACAGTGAGGACAACTTAACGCACTGAAAATATCAACTTGTGGGTGGAGCTTCTGTGGCTGTCTGTGAAAGTCTTCCTCATTGATAGCACCCAAGCCACCTGCTCAAAAAGTGCATGCACTGAGAATATAATCAAGTTAAACACCAGACGTGAGCATGGCCTGGGGGTTACCTCCTCATCCGCTGTGATCTCACAGTGGCTCAGGTTTTGGCAAGTTAGAATCCAGCGTGGAAAAGGACCTTTGACCCATTTCTCCCACATAACCATGACTTATTGGAGATGAAAATAAAACACGAGTGTGAGTTACGTCATTGGGTTGCACCAGCCGTGTTGAAGCACTTGCTCAATGTTGTTATAAATAAACATTTACAGCTCCTAAAATAATGCTGTCATTTAACATCTCCCTGAGCTATTAATGTTCGAACTCACAGCATTACAAATACAGCACGTCTTAAACTTTCGGCTTGACTCTTTATCTCAGTAAATATCGACTTATATTCTCCCAAATTTCGCCTAATATTTACTTTACTTTTTCTTTATTTTGAATGTGTATGTGAAAATAATGGTTTATTTTGCCACACATTATGACATCACACATGTCACATATTATGACATCATGTACATCAAAATAAAAACATTCTGTTACATTTGACAACTTTATCCCAATTATGATTTGTTTCAAAATATTTACTTCTAATTTTCACTTTGTATTTTTCCGTAATTTTTACTTTGTCATAAAAATTACATAAAAATAACGTGTTTTCTCAAATTTTGCTAATGTTGACTTTATATCAAAACAATTATTTTCTTACTCAACATACTGACTTCTGTCTCCAAATGTTATCCAAATGATCCAGTGACTGGATATTGATTGGCATGTTTTACAAAGTTGAGGCGGTTGCAGCTCTAGGATTCGCAACTCAGGTAAAGTTTGGTTGCGTGTGAGTTCCAAACCAATATGTTGCATAAAATCTGCAGCGTGTCATTGCTTATATTGCATCTATGTATGGATCACTGGTGCAGTCACAAGTATGAATATTTGCACAGCTGAGAATGTGCGGAAATGAGATTAGAGCAGAGGAAGTGTGCAGCTCTTTGTGTTGCAACCTATAGCTCACAGCAGGCCTATGCTACACATACAGATCTCTCGGATGGCTTTGTTTGCTGGACTTTTTTTTTTTAAACTTCAGACATTTTAAAATACTCTGTCTTCTGATGAAAAAATCCCTGAGGAACACAGTTCAAAGTGTTTCAGAAAACACAGATGTCTACACGCCCATGAGGCCAGACTAAATCTGACCCAGATTCGGACTCAAACATCTGATGCTCTATTTCTTGTTTGGGTTCTCATACTGTTTTAATTCCTTTTAGTGTTTTTTCACTGACAGCACGTACCCTTTTGACCTGGAATAAATAAAGTAAATACAAACCAGTCATTATTTTGAGGTATGTTCAAATCTCAATGCTAACTGCACAGTTAAATGTAATTACACAATAAAAGTCTGAAGTTTATTTGGGTGTGTTTTCCTGAGCTGTATTAGTGTAAGAGTGAACACATCATGAATTCTTCATCAATGCCGTCAAATTGGAATTTAAGTTCCAGTCTGGTCAGCTCTTTATTCCACAACCACTCACTCACTCTGAAGTTATAAGGAGTGTTTCATTTTCATCTTTGAATGTGGCATGGTGCAAGGCAACCAATCAAAGCAGAGCTGGTTCGGATACAATCATATACAAATGTTTGCGTACACATGCTGAAATCATAAACAGACTCCTTCATATTTAATTCTTAAATAATGATCATTTATTGAATTGTACGTATGAGTGGACGGATAAAACTTAAAACGTAGCCTTTTTTTCATTGTGTTTCAAACTTAGCAACTAACAATAAACTGCTCTAAAAGTGAAGGGAAATGATATGTTTGTGTATTCACTGTAGAAATATATTCTTTGTCCAAAATTAGAGCAATGCTGATAAATATACACAAGAAAGAAATGTAGTTGCTCTGTATAAATACGTTTTCCCCGGCACTGTACATTTAATTGTTCCATAAGCCATTAATTTTTTTTTTTTTTTTTATTGCTGTGTTTATGAAGAGTTATCTGAGTTTATCTTCAGAACTGTAATCAATTACAGCTTCAATTTTGATCTTTAAGGGGCCAAAGTTTGCTGATATTGAATTTCTACTTAATATCAATCAGACTAGAAGAGCTGGTGGCGAAAATGGCCGTTGTATAAATAAAGTGATCAAAAAGTGTAGGCCGAAATGAACAGGAATCAAAAAATCACCTGTAAGTAAAAGTCATATTATTGTAGCTTGAAGTAAACAAACCATTTCAGCATCCACAAAAACAACAATGAACAAACGTCTGTTTTTAAAATGTAAATGAAATTAAATGAATTATTCATCTGTATTTATTTGAAAACATATATTCAATTTTTAACACCTTAATTTTTTTCTTTCTGGTGTTTAATTCTGAAATCGATAACTCCAGTGCATTTCATAAAGGTTGAGACGGGGCAGTTTTAAGATTAGCCACACAGTTAGATGTTAAAATAAGGAAAACCAAGTGCTGCAATAGCGCTGTCCGTGTAGCAGTTCTTAAACGTGAGTGAGTTTGACTGAGTGAGTGAGTGAGTGAGTTACAAAGCAGTTTCATAACAGAGCATCAAGGGAAGTTTTAATCGTTCAGGCTTTTTGCAGTTATGTGGTTTAACAAAAAAGTAATAAACAGTGAAATGTTTCCTCCACAATTAACCCATTCCTGGCAATGAAAACACACACAAACACAAACAAGAGGATTAGAGGCAGCAAACATACACCCGGAGCAGCAGGCAGCAATTAGGCCACTGTTTGAGAACGATGTTAAACCGTGCATGGCATGAAACAGCATCAAAAGGCTCAGAAAGGTTTTAAGAATTTTCTGCCGTAAGGAAAAGTTAGAAAAACCAACAGAGTGCTAGGAACCCTCAATCCCTCAGACAGCACTGCATTAAAACGACCATATTTCTGTGGTAAATATATCGACACATTGACTTCTTTTGTTGCTGCATTGACAGATGTATCCCAGTTGCACCATCCAATTCATGAATAATTGATAAATAAATTCAAGAACATCAATACAAATTATAAATAAACATTTGCAGGAAGATGGTTATCTGCTCTTACATTTATGGCAGATTTTTTATTTCAGACATTTAACTCGCCTTAAATGGCATTTAGGTTCATAAAGCTGCTCTTGATCGCCCTCCAGTTGACCTCAGATAAGTAATCAGATGTTGCATCATCAGAATGAAGAGGCTCAAAATGGCCTTCTTCCAAAACGCATTAAGCAGCTGAATGTGGACAGCATGGTGACCGCATGCCCTTCTTCTAGAACTGTATTAATACTGACTTGGCAAGACTGGTTGTAAAATGAGAATATGCAAATTTCACCATCAGTTTACTCACATCTCATAGAAGTAACTGTGAATTAGAATGTGTTTAACAACCTGAATACAGAACACCAGGTTTGTGGTTAAATAGTTAAAACTGTTAATAATAACACAAACATTCATTCATTGTCTGTAAACACTTATCCAGCATAAGGCAGGAACTCTCATATTCACTCACACATTCACATCTATGGGCACTTTTGAGTAGGCAATCCACCTACCAACGTGTGTTTTTGGAGCGTGGGAGGAAACCCACCACAGGGAGAACACACCACACTCCTCACACATAGTCACCCGGAGGAAACCCACGCAGACACAGGGAGAACACACCACACTCCTCACACACAGTCACTCGGAGGAAACCCACGCAGACACAGGGAGAACACACCACACTCCTCACACACAGTCACTCGGAGGAAACCCACGCAGACACAGGGAGAACACACCACACTCCTCACACACAGTCACTCGGAGGAAACCCACGCAGACACAGGGAGAACACACCACACTCCTCACACATAGTCACCCGGAGGAAACCCACGCAGACACAGGGAGAACACACCACACTCCTCACACACAGTCACTCGGAGGAAACCCACGCAGACACAGGGAGAACACACCACACTCCTCACACACAGTCACTCGGAGGAAACCCACGCAGACACAGGGAGAACACACCACACTCCACACAGACAGTCACCCGGAGGAAACCCACACAGACACAGGGAGAACACACTCCTTACAGACAGTCACCCGGAGGAAACCCACACAGACACAGGGAGAACACACCACACTCCTCACACACAGTCACCCGGAGGAAACCCACACAGACACAGGGAGAACACAACACACTCCTCACACACAGTCACCCGGAGGAAACCCACGCAGACACAGGGAGAACACACCACACTCCTCACAGACAGTCACCTGGAGGAAACCCACGCAGACACAGGGAGAACACACCACACTCCTCACAGACAGTCACCCGGAGGAAACCCACGCAGACACAGGGAGAACACACCACACTCCTCACAGACAGTCACCCGGAGCGGGAATCGAACCCACAACCTCCAAGTCCCTGGTGCTGTGTGAGTGTGACACTTCCTGCTGCAACTGATGCAAACATATATTGAAAATCTATTTGCATTTTTTTTTATATTGACATAATTAATTAATAAATTAGTAAATAGCAATTAGTAAATATCTGAGACTTGCTTTCCTTTCTACACCTTTCCAAATATAGAGTTACTGATGTGAGTTAATTATAGATCAGAATTACACAAAGCTCTGAGACCCTGACCTGCAGGAGAGGGACTGATAACTCAACTCCACCCCCTCAGTCCCTGCTGTGGACTTTTGTATTTGTGGGAGTTGGTTATGTAGGACATGCTGGGGGCCCAGGGTTAGTGTTGGGAATGTGAAGCCTGTATGAATCGGGAGATGAAAGCAGACATGCCCCCTCGTTTTCCAGCTGTAGATCGGGCTGTGCACGGGGACTGAGTTTGTGACCTCTGAAAAAATCACATGACCATGAGGAAGGAAAGATCACGCCATGGCTAAAATTATCACCACGGCGCATGAACCCTCTGGACCTCCCAATTATTAGATGGCGCTCTGTCCCTTCCGAAAACATTGTTTCCCTGCTCCAGTGTCTTTTGACGTTGAGGATAGAGAGCTTCAGCTCATGCACAGCTGCTCCTCTTTGCTCAACACAGACGATTCTGGGGGAACCCTTGTTCTCAAAGCAAAGCAATCTCCCCCACTGTTTGTGTTAATTCAGAAGCTTTGCATGTTTTAAGGTGGAATGGTGTGACTGTAAGAAGCGACTGTAGCTTGTTGGTGGCTTGTTTTACGTGAACATTTTCCCCATAAATACACCCAAGTGTGTTAACTTCTCTGTAGACTGACCCCTGTCCTCTTCGTCTTTCCCCTCTCACAGCCAAACAGGGGACGTCAGGACTCTGGTCTTCCCGGTCATGTACCTTAATGAGGTAAATACGTTTATTGATTACTTTTTATGTACTGTGTTTACTGCATAGAGTCAGCACTTACAAAAAACTACCACCTCCACCAGGTTTCCCAAAGAGAGCAGTATTAGTCATGTTTAACTGGGTTTAGAACAGTATTAGTCCTGTTTAACTGGGTTTAGAACAGTGTTAGTCCTGTTTAACTGGGTTTAGAACAGTATTAGTCCTGTTTAACTGGGTTTAGAACAGTGTTAGTCCTGTTTAACTGGGTTTAGAACACTATTAGTCCTGTTTAACTGGGTTTAGAACAGTATTAGTCCTGTTTAACTGGGTTTAGAACAGTATTAGTCCTGTTTAACTGGGTTTAGAACAGTATTAGTCCTGTTTAACTGGGTTTAGAACAGTGTTAGTCCTGTTTAACTGGGTTTAGAACAGTATTAGTCCTGTTTAACTGGGTTTAGAACAGTATTAGTCCTGTTTAACTGGGTTTAGAACAGTGTTAGTCCTGTTTAACTGGGTTTAGAACAGTATTAGTCCTGTTTAACTGGGTTTAGAACAGTGTTAGTCATGTTTAACTGGGTTTAGAACAGTGTTAGTCCTGTTTAACTGGGTTTAGAACAGTATTAGTCCTGTTTAACTGGGTTTAGAACAGTGTTAGTCCTGTTTAACTGGGTTTAGAACAGTGTTAGTCCTGTTTAACTGGGTTTAGAACAGTATTAGTTCTGTTTAACTGGGTTTAGAACAGTGTTAGTCCTGTTTAACTGGGTTTAGAACAGTATTAGTCCTGTTTAACTGGGTTTAGAACAGTGTTAGTCCTGTTTAACTGGGTTTAGAACAGTATTAGTCCTGTTTAACTGGGTTTAGAACAGTGTTAGTCCTGTTTAACTGGGTTTAGAACAGTATTAGTCCTGTTTAACTGGGTTTAGAATAGTATTAGTCCTGTTTAACTGGGTTTAGAACAGTATTAGTCCTATTTAACTGGGTTTAGAACAGTATTAGTCCTACTTAACTGGGTTTAGAACAGTATTAGTCCTATTTAACTGGGTTTAGAACACTATTAGTCCTATTTAACTGGGTTTAGAGCAGTATTAGTCCTTTTTAAATGGGTTTAGAGCATAATTAGTCCTGTTTAACTGGGTTTAGAGCAGTATTAGTCATGTTTAACTGGGTTTAGAGCAGTATTAGTCATGTTTAACTGGGTTTAGAGCAGAATTAGTTCTGTTTAACTGGGTTTAGAGCAGAATTAGTTCTGTTTAACTGGGTTTAGACCAGTATTAGTCCTGTTTAACTGGTTTTAGAACAGTGTTAGTCCTGTTTAACTGGGTTTAGAGCAGTATTAGTTCTGTTTAACTGGGTTTAGAAAATAATTAGTCCTGTTTAACTGGGTTTAGAGCAGTATTAGTCCTGTTTAACTGGGTTTAGAGCATGATTTGTCCTGTTTTACTGGGTTTAGAACAGAATTAGTCATGGGTTGAATAGCCTCAACCCACTCATTATGGAAGTTTGTAACCTTGTACGCTAAAGAGAAATGTCTGCTCTGGGAGTTACAGTGTGGCATTTCTGCTGTTCACATCAAGTGCATTACATTGTAAACACTATTTCCTTTAGATTCTCCACAAAT
Organism: Hoplias malabaricus; assembly: GCF_029633855.1. Lineage (NCBI taxonomy): Eukaryota > Metazoa > Chordata > Actinopteri > Characiformes > Erythrinidae > Hoplias > Hoplias malabaricus. The sequence continues at coordinate 33,071,677 of NC_089814.1, read as the reverse complement.
AAAGTACAAGCTTGTGATTAATGTATTTGTTCCTGTGGTTTTCTCTGGAATGGAGGCTGCTGTGATCTGAATGTCACATCAGCTCTGTGTTTTCATCAGTTTTTACAACTTTCCGGATACCGTTCTACCATTGGATATCGTGAGATCACACTTCCTCGTGGCACACCCTTTGTAGTGCATGTGAAATTGGCAGTGCTTCAGGATGAGGATGCGTTGTTTTGTATTTTCTGCTGCCTGAAAGTTGTCAGGCCCATAGAGGATGTCTGTGAAAGTGATAGAGCTTCACAGGAAAGCTCTGTATTTTTACAGATGGGGGCTTATATATTTTGTTTCCAGAGCCATGACCCATGGCCTAAGTATGGCCTTAAAGGGGGTCGTCTACAATGGTGGGTAAATGCTGTTCTCTCTGGTGTGTTTACGTTCAGAAGCTCTGCGTTTTCTAAGGTGGAACTGTATGTCTGAATTACCACAGAAACTCATTTGTAACTTTAGTTCTTTAGTTTTGTAGCACTTTCGCTAATGCAGTTAGCCGTTTCCAACTTAAGTGATCCGAAACAGCAAAAATAAGTCAATATTACCCACCTATGGAGCAGGAATAGAGCAATATCCTCATCTCAGTCCATATTTTAATGTTTGGAGTTCTTGCCATTGTCAAACATACTCCATATACCTCTGCCATGAGCAGAGAGAGAGAGAGAGCCTAGCATACCGGACCGAGACACATTGCAAATACTTTGGCTTTGTAAACACATTAGACTGGTTTCCAGTGCAAACTGACTGGAGAGGAAGTCAATGGTGAGGAAACATTTCTCCATTTAACTGTGATATTTCTTCCGACTGATATCAGACCAGGGGACAGATTACAGACTATAATCTGGGCTTGGCTTCCTACAGACATTGTAGTCCTAAGATACTAGTTAACTTGTAGAGATATTAAGACACCCCACCTGTCACACCCAGTTAGAATGCTCTTAATACTGTACTGTGAAGATTGAAACAGGACCATGACATCCATGACAAATTTGAGTAAGACGTGAGTAAGGAAATTCATATAGGAAACTTCTTACAGGATAAAATAATCCCACAGGGATGATGTCAAATATAATCTTACATTTTTCAATGTTAAACACCACATGGAACTGGAATATAACTCACACTCTTGAATACATACTCACTCATGTTCAGGTACTGCTCCACAAGGGGCACTATTTTGTCTCAGACACACTCTCATGACCTTCAGTTATTTGTTTACGTTTTTAAAACTTCACAAATGCATACGATTCCTAAAGTAAGATCAGGTTTGCTTCTAAAATATCAATTTTGAAAAACTATATCTTGATATTAATGCAGAATTCTCTTTTTTTTTAGAGCATGCTCATTGATGCAGATTCGGCCAAGAAGCTCAGAGCTGTGGTTACCGAGGCCAGCGTGGTGATCAACATTCCCTTCATCGTGATTGGTCTAGGAATCCTTCTGGGGGTGGTTTTCATGGTGCTACTGTACCTACAGAGAGCTCCACAGGTGAGAATCACTGCACAGGATGAGAACATGGGCAAGAGACTAGGGAAGTCCTAGCTAAGACAGGCCTGAGATTCATTCATTCATTCATTCATTCTCTGTAACCGCTTATCCAGTTCAGGGTCGCGGTGTGTCCAGAGCCTACCTGGAATCATTGGGCGCAAGGCGGGAATACACCCTTGGGGGGGGCACCAGTCCTTCGCAGGGCAACGCAGACACACACACATTCACTCACACACTCACACCTACGGACACTTTTTGAGACGCCAACCCACCTACCAACGTGTGTTTTTGGACTGTGGGAGGAAACCCACGCGGACACGGGGAGAACACACCACACCCCTCACAGACAGTCACCCGGAGGAAACCCACGCAGACACAGAGAGAACACACCACACTCCTCACAGACAGTCACCCGGAGGAAACCCACGCAGACACCGAGAGAACACACCACACTCCTCACAGACAGTCACCCGGAGCGAGAATCGAACCCACAACCTCCAGGCCCCTGGAGCTGTGTTACTGCGACACCTACCTGCTGCACCACCGTGCCGCCCTAGGCCTGAGATGATATTATTTAATTTTTTTATGTGTGAATTTCCTCTCTATTTTCCCACAGAGCACCGCGGCCGAGCGCCAACCCTTACTGGAATCCTAACTGATGGAGGTTTGCTGTTTCCTGGGCTGTAGCTATGAGAGTGTTTACGTGTTCTATGAACTAAAGGTAGCTTTCTCACTGAATCCACCCACTAAGTCGTTAATAAGGTTAAAACTGCATGCCGTCCAGTATTTGACCTGTTCGCCAATCATCACCTGCCAAGTGTCGCCATGTAGCGGGATCCTGGAGAGAGAAGTGGGTTTATTTGTAATTTATTTGGCATTTTATTTTAATAATGGCAATGTTGTAAGAGGCCAATCTCCCATAGAATCCCATAAACCAAGGAATGGCCATATTTTTCTTGGGTTTTAGTACAAAAGTGTATCAGCTGAGAAGGTTATGTTGTTATTAGTGGAACTTCTCACCTGAACACAGTCAAACACAGAAAGGGAATCAGTGCCTAAACGTGAACTGACGATAAAGTATTTTAACTCGTACTCATCAATATTCTCAAGTTGGAGTTAAAGTATCGCCTTTTTAACTTCGGTACATGAGGTACTTGAGTAAATGAAATTACCCACAAACCCACAGCTCCAGGATGGTGAACACAGAACTGAAACTGACGGGAAACATGACTGACATGTGGACTGTAGAACCCAATATTGTAATTATTTCCCGAAATTTAAATAATGAGTTGCCCAAAAAAACGTAATCAGCAATGTACTAAGTTAAATAAAATATCACATAGATTTACTACAATAATTCGATATTGCAATGTTAATAAAAATATTATAACACCATCATGGGCAGGTTATTTATATATAATTATTAATGCCCTAATATTTTTACTAATAACCTCATATACCATAATAGTATTTTATTACATTTCAAGTTAAAAGCACATTTTATGACCCTTTTTTGGAATTCAATTCTGGGGAAATAATACAGTATGGAGTTCTACAGTGATTATCTTCTATATTTTATAAACAAAGTCGAAAATTCTCTTAAGATTAGCTCAGTAAACTGTGCTTATGTAACACTGATGATGACCAGTCTGTTTGTCTTAGTCCAGGATCAACATGGGACACGTTAAGTATCTGACCTTCGCTGTGTCAACACAAATGTTACATTTAGAAACTGACTCGTATTTTTGAGCATCTGAGTACGAAGTGGTTGACAGTGAAGGGTGGAACAAGCCAAAAAAATATATAATAATAATCATATGGCCATATTTCACCTCACCTTTTTATTTTGCCTCAGTTTCTCAGTTCAGTTCAGTGGCGCTCATCACAAGCATTTGATAAATATTTTTACTTTGTTTTTTTTACTGTTTTTTTTTTCTTCTAAGTTATTAACATTGGTTAAAAGTGCCATCCTTTAAAAGTGCATTTTTCTCCAGTGTTTCTCCTTCCCATTATGAAACAGCCATTGTCCTGACACCTAGTGTCCTGAATGTATCAGAGATCCTTCACTAAACCTGTTATGAACATTGCCACCCACTATATAAAACAAAAACTGGTTCATTTAGGGAGGACAGGGCAGTTTGATTCTAAATCACGTGAATTGCACTTTGTTTAAATATAAAAATAATAAATAAACACTTTCATTAACAGCTAGCTACATTCTAAAAGTAAAAATGACTAATTGCTTCTTTAATATGATTTTACTGGCTCTTGGTTTGGGGAGTGTGGGTGTGGGGACTTCTTTTTTTTATGTCTTACTTGAAATGTACAGTTTGTGTCTTATTCAAACATAACTTTGTATTTGTTTAACAATTGTGAACATTGATTTAGGCTTAAGGCTGAGATTAAACCACAGTCATGGACTGTAAGCCATTTCTGTCAGAACAAGACCTTGGATCTCCGTTTTACGTACGTTCAGAATTTTAGAATCATTTCATGTATCATTTCATTATTTCATGTATCAGCTGCCATTTAGCAAATCTACATTTAAATGATGCTAAGACTTTTAAGTTGAAAAACGTTTGCCACATAATATAAATACATATAAATAGCAGCTTTTGTTGTAAGTGGCGGCTGCTGTGTAATTTCATGAACTGACAGCAAGTTTCACTGTTCCCGCAAGTGCAATGCTGGTGGGGTTAACAGTAACAATACTGAGCATGGTGACTTTAGACTCATGTACAGCTGCTCCAGAGTGTCCATTTTCATTTCATGCTTTTCTAGACAGTGTATATGTCCACAGTATGTATGGGTTAGCATAACGTTTATTAGTGGTGTCTACAGACATGGTGTTTTTATAGCGTTTTTTAGAAATGAAATGGGGGATGATACTGATTTTTCATAATGTTGTAAAATGGAATGGTGTGGCCATAAAACAGTTATTAAGAGTCAAACATTTCACACCAAATACACTCATAACATGCATAAACTGGATTGTAGAGGATTTTTGCAAATGTAATGGCTTTCTAATCAAGGTATAGACAAAAATAATGTCACTGCTCTGATAATGTGGCTTCATTAAATAAAAGTTGTGGTCATTTTTCCTTAAACTGGGGTTCAGTATTTTATTCATCTGTGACATTTCTAAAGGGAATTTTTGTGTTTTTGCTTTTTCTGAAAATACTTGTGTTGGGTTTTTTATTTCAGGGCTGGATACTTTTCAAAAATGTTTGATATTGACACCTTAAATTTGGCCAAATTAAGGTTTGGTGCCTGAATTTATATTCCATTCGTTTACATAATACTCCATTGGTGGGAGTAACTTAAACCAACATGAGCCTGAGATATATGAGATATATTATTAATGCTTTCTTTTACAGTTCCCTAAGTTCTAGATTTTCACTGGGTGATTGTAAGTATGCAATCTTCGTGGTACTAGATAGTTACTTTGGGAAACATGCTAACTATTGCTAAAATAATAGAACTAAATTACAATGAAATACCAAACAGGCTCTAGATATTCACTGAGTGAAAATGACATAGTTCAGAGTAATATAATTATTATATAATAGTCTATATTATCTATATTACTATTAAATGTTTCTAAAATTGTACCAAGTGTGAGATACAACATACAAAGTACTATGTAATTACCCAGCACTCTAAATGATTTACAGTAAACTGCAGTAAGTAAGTGGTAAATACAGACAAAATCACACTAAACCAGAAGTAGGTGATTAGCAATACGACAACATATTTATATGTGTTTATTTTCAGAGAAAAATGGTAGGAACCAAATGGAGCCATGGTAAGCTTCAGTTCTTTCTTTTTCAGCCCAGTTATAATTCCCATTCCAACATAGTTATCATTTAGTGCCTACAACCTATTGGGAGTTGGAAGTGCCTTGGAAGCTACCATCATGTTACCCAAAATAAATATCCTGTAAGTACCATGAGCTTAATGACGAGAACTCGGGGCACTGTGGCAGGCAGATAACAGATCAGGAAACAATGGCAGTATTGTAATTGTGAGGCAGCCAATCAGCAGTCTAGAATTTAGAACAAACTCACTAATGCTCACAGTACTGAATATTTCAGAACTGAATAATGCACTCAATATTAAATACGAATACCCAGCCCTGTTTTCTACCTGTGTTGTGTTTTAACCTCATGGTGGTGTTCTGCAGTTCGTTATTTTGTGTAAACACTAATAAAAATATTCACCGATCATTGCTTGTTCAAAAATAATCTGAACATTATTCAACTCATGTTCGTATTTTTTCCCAAGAGTTGGTTTTTGTCTGTTTATTGCATCATGTAAAATGTAGGCATCTTAATTTTTCTTATAAAAAAACCAACAAATATAACAATATATCTCACTCTCAATATAAAAAAAACCTTATAAACAGTATTTACATTGTGACAACAGTCTTCCGTTTTGTGTCCACTATTTACAAATAAATAATGCTGACAATGAACTCAATGAGACTGAATTGGAGTTTCTTATTGATACAGTGTATATTGGTTTCGGATCGGATTAGCCGTATTTGATCTGTGAAAGTTTGTGTGACCAAACTTCATACTTAATGTCATGCACTTGACAGTTATACACATTGATCTTTCAATACAGGGTGAAATGATTGGGCAGTGATGTTGGGTCTTAAGTTGTGATGTTCTCGTGTTCCGTTAGAGCTGATCTCATTCAGGTTTTTGCGTGGGGAGGGCGTGGGGATTCTCTTGTTAAGATGGAGAGAAGCTTGGATGGAAAGCACAGATGTTTCTTCTGGAAAAAAAGAAGTGGAAAAAGAAATGGGTTAAAATGAGGAACTATAAATAAATCAGGTTTAGGATAAAGGATTGTTATTTTTTGTGCAATGTCTTCTCTAACTGAGATGTTTGCTCTCTATCATTATGTTTTATAATCAAGCAAAAGTGTGGGACCTGTTTGACAAGAACCACTTTCAATGCAGGGTTCTTTGAGGAACCTCCACACAAGGTTTAAACTTTTAGATTTTAGATTATAACCTGTTTTATTTGAGACTAGCAACTTTTAAGAAGATTTGTGCATTTGAATTCTTGTCTATAGATTTGAAAGGAGGTTATCACAACATTCGCCATATTTCTTGGTACCTTTTGTGGTTGGGACACAAAGCAGATCATCTCAAGGGACATTTTAATTTACAAGTTTAGTACAGAGTTGACTCACTACTAAAGCGAAAGTGGTGCAGTTGGGATTGTGGTAAACCAAATACCCACTTACATGAACTCTGACCTGACAATTGGAGACATTCCTAGGAGTCTCGCTTTGCTTAATCTCACCAAATTGCTGAATCACTGACTGTATTAATAGCCTTATAGATGCTTATCAGAAGTCAATAAACTTTTGGTCAATGTTCAGCTAGAAGACGACTTGGCCTTCCAGGGCAACGTTCCTGAACAAACATGTTGTGTGACTACTGATACCGATAGATGATACATGGAAATGCAAATCTGAATCGCTCAAGTTTGGTGGCCTTCATTTGAGATGATTTGGCTTTACCAATTTGGGTACCAAGACCATAGGGTAAAATGGAGGAGGACTCAATCAGGGATCTTTGATGTTTGTCCATCAGGAACCTCAGGCAAGGATTTGAAAGATTTGGCAGTTTGTTTTCATGGTTGCCTCATAAACATTGTCTAGACCAGTGGTCATCAACACTTCTCCTTGTGATTTCTTTCCTGTTTCTTCATCAATTGCTGATCAGGTACTGAAGGCAATACATAGATGAATCATGATGGGTCAATTCGTTAGAAGCAGCAGGAAGACAGATCTCCAAGTCCAGTGTTGGTAACCACTGATCTAGATCTGGATTGGCCATTGTGACTTTAGGGATCACACGGTAAACCGGACCCTGATCTGATCCCACGTTGCTTACCTGCAGTAGTTGGTGCCACACTCGAAGTTGTCTCTGCAGCTGGCACCCACGGGTTTCAGCGTGTTCCAGCGCCACAGTAATGAGCGCTTGGCGCGGTGGATCAGGCCCGAGGCCCAGGTACCTCCTAGCGGAGCTGCTTCTACCTGCAGAGAGAAGGAAAGTGGAAGGTTAGACTGATAAGCACCTGAGTAAATCAACCTGAAGACACTAGGCACAGTGGGCGAGGACTTTTTATGATTCGTCTTATCTCCTGTTGGTAACTGTTGATTAAGTCAGCAATTTCTGTCACAGTAGTCAAATAACAAGTTTAATCAGTGAGGCAGCCCTGAAAGACCAGGTCGTCCTGATCTACTCTTAATGAGCAAGTGTTGACTTGGTGCTCAGGTACACACACACACTATATCCGAGCTTTTGTGGCCGTCCTTCATAATGAGTGCAGTCAGCAACATAAGGTATACCCACATTCAGTTGTGCGCACACAGCATGACTCTGGAGTAGCTGCACTTGGGCATTAGGCTGTGGAGCAGTGGAGCTGCATTGTCCTGTATGATGGACCTCAATCTGATACCTTTAGGATGAGCTGGATTTAAGTCTGTGATCTAGAGCTAGGGTTAGGGTTGGATCAGAATACACAAATTGAGCTTGTTTTTGTCATATCCAACAAACTTGGAAGTTGGGGGCGAGGATCAGTCATGTAATGTGACATGTGGCATCTGGGATGCCCCACAACACCCCACCGAAAAGTCTAGCAAGTTTGAACTTTTTGGACCTTTTGGCCTAGTCCGACATACGGAAGGCTGTGAAAGACAAAAATAATGTGTAGTCTGATACCAGCATAACACCAGTGCCACTCCATTTTGTGTTGCAGAAGAGAAAGGGCGGCCTTGTTGGATTCTCCATGTTAATGTGTACAACATATTGTTAACATGCACATGTTAGAGTGTAAACATGTCAAATTTAGTTGTGATGAAGTGACCACAACAAACACATCTTTTGACACGTCCTCTGGAATTTATATCAAACATGGTTATTCAAAAACGTATTAAACAAAACAAAATAAAGTGACAAATAACCTTTACAGTGCAATTACTACAAGCGACATGAGTAACGTATATATTTCCCCCAGTCCTCCCAGGGGCAGTGCCCCCCATTTTGGGAACAACTGTTCAACAACTGTGGGAGTGAACAGCAATTTTCATACCTCATTACTCACTACCAGCTCAAAAGATTAGAAACATAACGATGGCCAATGGAAAGGCCATTTGTTTAAAGAACCAAGGCTTGGTCATTTGCTAGCAACCACCTAAAACAGACAGCATTTCCTCTACCATTCCTGAACCCGTCCGCCATAATGTAGGAGCATGAGAAACCTGACATAGGTCTGAATATCAAAGTTCAAAGCAATAAATCATATCTCTGTACCCACAGCTGGAGTCCATATCTCTCCACATGCCACTGAATTGCACCCAGGTGTAACTGACCGATATGACCCTACGCTCTGGAAAACGAAGGTGTCATTAAGGAGTTCACAGGGGAACCTGGGGAAAGTGGTTTCCAAAGTGACCCACCAGGTGGTCCACATTTTTGCCAAGCCGACCCAACACAGGGATAGAGGAAAAATCTGGAGGTTTGCAAGGATGGTACTTTGGATAACTCTTGTTTTAAATTAGGTTCCAGTCAGTTCTAATTGGCAGACTAGCTGTAGAAGCCAAAACCCCTTTAAGAGCCTTGATCTTTAGTAATGACCAAGTACTGGTGGTACTCGAAATTCCAGTCCCTGGTAGCTCTTCCCATTGTCCACATAAAAAGGGATACTCAGCTTATTCCTGTTTAACAATCTCAAACTCCACAGCATTCTTTACATTCCCCCCACCCTGCTTTGAGGGACTCTGTAGCCCCTTCAATGCCAGCAACAGAAAGGAAGTTTGGCATCTCCTGGCACAGCTGACATCCTACCTGGACGGCCCAGAGCAGCGAGATGAGCATGGCGATGGCGAAGAGTGTGTGATCCGACATTCGCATTCTGGCTTCTTGCTTTGTTTGGAGGTTTCCTTCAGTCACGCTTAGAGCACAGTTGGCATCGACAGAGTCTGCAGCGTGGACTGGCTTTATATTAGCGCTGATAACCTGCTGATAAGAGTCTCAAAGGGCAACGGTCACCCGCGACGGCGCGAAAAGGGACACGTTAACCGGGGAAATTAGGACGAGTCCACGTCTCCACGAACACCTTTACCCAAATCTGTCTCAGTCTAAGGAGCAACCACAGACAGACACAAAAGAGAGAAATAAAAACAGTGCTATCTGTATGTGTGGGACAGAGAGGTAATGGTCAGAAGACTCAGATTCCTTGTCTGAAATCAGAACCTTATAAAAGTAATAACATCTGTGTTGATATTATCTGTTGACAATATTGTCTAATTATCTGTTCGGTAATCGTGTATTTTGTAATCCCCATTCACCTGCCTTCAGCTTTGATCACCACTTCTGGACATTAATTTTAAGATCTTCATTTCGGACATTAGCTCTTCACTTTTCTCAATTCTTATTGGTACTTTATTATTATTTGAAACTTATTATTAAGCAGAGTATGAGAAGTGTATAAACAAGATCCCAGAAAATTGCTACAGGAACGAGTACAGAAATATACTTGTATGTCGTATGTGGACATTTTCAGAATTTAATTAAAGAAAAGGTTGTTTTCGGCGGCACGATGACGCAGCAGGTAGGTGTCGCAGTCACACAGCTCCAGGGGCCTGAAGGTTGTGGGTTCGATTCCCGCTCCAGGTGACTGTATGTGAGGGGTGTGGTGTGTTCTCTCTGTGTCTGCGTGGGTTTCCTCCGGGTGACTGTCTGTGAGGAGTGTGGTGTGTTCTCTCTGTGTCTGTGTGGGTTTCCTCCGGGTGACTGTCTGCGAGGAGTGTGGTGTGTTCTCCCTGTGTCTGCATGGGTTTCCTCCGGGTGACTGTCTGTGAGGAGTGTGGTGTGTTCTCTCTGTGTCTGCGTGGGTTTCCTTGCGCCCAATGATTCCATGTAGGCTCTGGACCCACCGCAACCCTGAACTGGATAAGGGTTACAGATAATGAATGAATGAATGTCATTCATCATGCTGTAATGAAATGTCAGAAAGCTTTAAAAGGAAGACTGGGTAATATTTCTATCTAAAAATTACAGCTTCAAAATCATCGTGATGCTCAACTAAGCTGTAACAGGGAGAATAGAAACTCTGTCGTTGCTAATCTGGGGTCTGCACCGCAGAAACTGCACTATGTAACTTTGGGAGGGGTTTAGGAAACCACCTCCCCTCCCGCTGTTTCTTATTTTAACTTGTTTTTCAGTTAATAACAGACAAACTTAGACTTAGCCTTTTTACAATGAAGCAGAAAACACACAAAGCATTTTGAAGTTTACCTAAAGCCCAGAGTACTCCAGAGGAACAAACAGCAGTCTAATGTTTGCAGCTGTCCTCACAATGTTCAGAAAAGCACCAGACAAGCAACTGAAAATGGCTAATGAACATCTGTTTGTCCTGTTGCATACATTTAATAACTCTGGAAAAAATAGTGTACATAATGTACTGGGCCATTCAGGTGCACAATGCTGCATGTAGAGTGCAGAGCTGATTCAAGATCAGTGCTTTACCAAGTGACTGTTTACACCCAGTGACCTTGAGCCTTAAATGTCTGGCGTATTGTAGGTAGGAGAGGCTAAATCAGAGCTAAGGGGAAGCTGAGCCATCAGTGAGTAATGAGTAGAGCATGTGTGAGTGTGGACAGATGACCCCTCACCATGTGTTGGTGAACAGCTCAGAGGGCTTTATTTTTAATACATAATGCATTTTATTTACATTTTTAAATATATTTACAATTATATGCATTTTCTCAACTTCTATGTTCAATCACATATCCTCTTTTCTGTTTGAAAATGCTTTGAATCTGGTCTTTAGACACAACTTCTGGTATTAGTAGACTTATGGGGACACTTTCTGTGAGGATTTGATGGCATTCATCTTCATGATCACTAGTGAGGTCAGGGTGGTAATGTTACTACTCATTTAATTCATTCATTCATTACCTTTAACCCTTATCCAGTTCAGGGTCGCTGTGGGTCCAGAGCCTACCAGGAATCATTGGGCGCAAGGTGGGAATACACCCTGGAGGGGGCGCTGGAGCACCCAGAGGAAACCCATGCAGACACAGGGAGAACACACCACACTCCTCACAGACAGTCACCCGGAGGAAACCCACGCAGACACAGAGACAACACACCACACTCCTCACAGACAGTCACACGGAGGAAACCCACGCGGACACAGGGAGAACACACCACACTCCTCACAGACTGTCACCTGGAGGAAACCCACACAGACACAGAGAGAACACACCACACTCCTCACAGACAGTCACCCGGAGGAAACCCACGCAGACACAGGGAGAACACACCACACTCCTCACAGACAGTCACCCGGAGGAAACCCACGCAGATACAGAGACAAAATACCACACTCTTCACAGACAGTCACACGGAGGAAACCCACGCGGACACAGGGAGAACACACCACACTCCTCACAGACTGTCACCTGGAGGAAACCCACACAGACACAGAGAGAACACACCACACTCCTCACAGACAGTCACCCGGAGGAAACCCACACAGACACAGAGAGAACTCACCACACTCCTCACAGACAGTCACCCGGAGGAAACCCACGCAGACACAGGGATAACACATCACACTCCTCACAGTCAATCACCTGGACATTAATTAATTCCATTAATGGATATCTTTTTTTTCTTAAGTAGAATAATAATTATAAACTAAACCTACACTGTTGTGTATGTGTTGTACCTAACCTCTGTAACATTCCACTCCAACCATTCAGAAAAGGGACCCACCCCTTTGAGTTTAGAGTGCAGTGTTGGGGAAGTTTTTGGTGTGACACCAGGTTGTGTAGTGAGTCAAATTTACTGTGTATTTTTGAATTGTTTGTTGGAAACACTTGGTATTTTTAATTCGGCCTCCCCCTTGTTTATTCACGTGGATGAAATTATGTCAGATCCCCTCAGAAATGTCCCCTTCAGCCATTTTAAATGCAGAGGAGACTTAAATTCTTAGGCGATATAAATATATTTCAGGATATTTTCTTTATCTTCTTTTTTTATCTCATTTTTTTTTTACATTCTTAAAAAACCTTAAATCTAAAAATAACATGTTAACAGAAAGTAAACTTTTAGAGTTTCAGCACAATTTTACAGAAGCGCAGCTTTATGAATGTGACTCGGATGTAAACCTACACCCTGCAGCTGACAAGTGGAATCCACACAGCTGTTTATATGCAACAGCTCACTGTACCATGGTGGCTGAACTTAGACAGGCATTTAAGATCAGAATTCATCCATAATGTTGGATCACACGCTGTAATGATTTATTTGCAGCAACCTTCAAAGTACTACCTTTATTAGTGTCATAAATATAGACTGAGGTTTCGTAATTAATTTCATTGGACGTTCTAAATGCACACTTTCTAGCCACTGTGACTTTAGCAAACATTTACATATAGTTTCTAAAACAAGTGAAAAGCACTTTTTACACTCTGCTCTCATGCATGTGTTAAACGGTTATCTCTGTATTCAGACGTCTGATATCTTAACGGGTGTCGATCCAATCTGCATGCAACAGGAAGTCAGCACCTAAAGGTGGCAGCACCATGGCATATGTTTCTTTAATCTGATGTGGATTCATTTTGCCTGTCCCCCTCTCAATTTTGTTTGCTCACTTCTTCAGTTTTAAAATGTTTCCTCTGTCGTTTTTTTTTTGAGGGAAACACCCACACCCTGTCGAGGGATGCTGTTGTACTATTGTTTATGGACAGCTGAGTCCTCGGGGGTCTCTCTCTCTGTTTGTGGTGTGTGTGTGTGTGTGTGTATCCGTCTACACCCTCTTCTACTGGAAGGTTTCCGGTGTATTTTTGTGTGTTTTCTGTGAATTTTAATTGGTGTGAGGTGCTTGACCTTTGTTCTCAGCAGGGAACCAAACTAAAATAGATCTATTTTTGAAACACTTCCTCTAAATTCTTCTTGGAATTTCAAGAAAAACTTAAGCAAGGTATTTGTGCTGACTGCTCGATTCTGCCATGTATTCACAAAAAATTTTCAAGTGCGATTTGCATATTTAAGTTGTTTAATTCATAGTAGTTAAACATCTAAATCATGAAATATACTGAAAAATGTGCAGTGGTTACTGAAAAACTCACTGTAGCAATAGAGTAGCCACTGAAAAAGGAGTAGGATTTGTAGAATAAATTATTGAAGATATCATTCATAAGTTACTACGTTTTCCAAGTAGTCACTAAATTGTTCAGTTGTTCAGTCACCCGGAGGAAACCCACGCAGACACGGGGAGAACACACCACACTCCTCACAGACAGTCACCCGGAGGAAACCCACGCAGACACAAAGAGAACACACTACACTCCTCACAGACAGTCACCCGGAGGAAACCCACGCAGACACAGGGAGAACACACCACACTCCTCACAGACAGTCACCCGGAGGAAACCCACGCAGACACAGGGAGAACACACCACACTCCTCACAGACAGTCACCCGGAGGAAACCCACGCAGACACGGGGAGAACACACCACACTCCTCACAGACAGTCACCCGGAGGAAACCCACGCAGACACGGGGAGAACACACCACACTCCTCACAGACAGTCACCCGGAGGAAACCCACGCAGACACGGGGAGAACACACCACACTCCTCACAGACAGTCACCCGGAGGAAACCCACGCAGACACGGGGAGAACACACCACACTCCTCACAGACAGTCACCCGGAGGAAACCCACGCAGACACGGGGAGAACACACCACACTCCTCACAGACAGTCACCCGGAGGAAACCCACGCAGACACGGGGAGAACACACCACACTCCTCACAGACAGTCACCCGGAGGAAACCCACGCAGACACGGGGAGAACACACCACACTCCTCACAGACAGTCACCCGGAGGAAACCCACGCAGACACGGGGAGAACACACCACACTCCTCACAGACAATCACCCGGAGGAAACCCACGCAGACACAGGGAGAACACACCACACTCCTCACAGACAATCACCCGGAGGAAACCCACGCAGACACCAAATAATAATATATTGTACATAGTATTTTTTATATACATTTTAATAAGCGTATTTAGTTACTTGAAGGAATGATGAACTTTGAGTTATTGATAATAATTATTCAGCTTAGGTCAGATGTCCTCTCATTTTGTTACTCAGATACCCTTGAAGATACCCTCTGAAATTCATCACATATAACATTCACCATAATGTACAGACATTTCCCCTCATAAAATACATAATTACTCTTCCTAAATATGTGGTGGGAAGTGATTAAAAAACCGTTGGGATGTAAACGTTTTTCAGCCCAGGCCTTAGTTCATGACCATTATGACGCAATATCCCTAGAGACGTTGTTTCAGAATTATAACAACCACAGTTTTTTTCCAACAACTGGAACAGTATATCAATATGATGATTTGGGGTCTGAAAATAAAAGTTCAGTAACTTAAAACAATGACTAGTACTGCGTATTTTAGAATAAGGACTTTATTCATTCATTGTGTGTAACCGTTTATCCAGTTCAGGGTCACGGAAGAATGACTTGTTATTTTTAAATTACGAGATAACGGCTCTCAACATTGTGACTCGGTAACAGCGTAAGGATTTTATATTTCAAAATAAAGGTTTAGTATCTCTAAATAATGACACTTTAAATATTGATATGGGCTTCAAAATGAGTTTCCAAACGAGTCTCAAAATATTGACTTAGCATGTAAATAAAATGTATTTATTTATTTATAAAATACATAAAAAGCATTATAAAGTTGTAGAACCTTGTAGATCTGCTGTAAAGCCTTATAAAGTTGTATACAATCTTACGCAACATTAGAACCTTAACCTCTACTTTTATAATAATGACTTTGTGTTTGTACATAATGGTTTAGAAGCTTCCAGAATTATGTAAAATAAATGTAGAATCGATAACCTTTGACTGTTTGCTTATAGAACAAAAATGAAAGACATAGTAGCTAAATTAATCTCTTTAAATTGCGCTGTATATGTATATATGAATTATTTTCAGTGGCTGGAATGTGCTTCCACACCTCCGAGCTTTGTTATGCTTCAGTTTCCCACGTGTCTGTAGCTCCTCAGTCAGCAGGGGGGCTGAGCTTTGCAGCTCGAGCCACACAAAGCCCTCCCACACGAGCCCGGTATAACGCCTCGATCCCGAGCACTCATTCATTCCAGCTCGTCAGCGTCAGAGCGCGCGTGCTGCATCTGCGAGATTATAAACTCCCCCGCGCGCTTCTTCCCGGGAAAACAACAGGCGGCGTTCTCCTGGCTCCCCGTAGTCTCCGTGCGTGTTCTCCGCGTGTTCTCCGTGCGTGCCGTACCTCGTGATTATTGGAGCATGGCCCGTTGCGCGTGCGCAATCTACACGAGCGCCGTCGTCAGCGTTATCCTCCTCTTTGTCGGCATCGGGCTCCTGGGGACCGGGGTCTTCCAGACTCTCATCCACAACCGCCTCAAAAGGGTCAGTGCTCAGCTTTTATTGGCATTTTGCGTTGTAGCTTTCTTCCTGTCAATAAACTCAGTCGGGGAGTATGTTTCACTAGACTAAACTTTTATAAAACTGTATAAATACTTATAAAGTTGTTTACAGCTTTATAAATTTGCAGGAAAGCTTATATATATATATATATATATATATATATATATATATATATATATATATATATATTTAAAAACGTACGCACCTGTCATAGAACTGTATATAACCTCACAGATTTGTTTACAGCTTTAAATACAGCCATAGAACTGCATAAACGCCTGTTAAAGAACTGCCCTAAAGGCGTACATACTTGTTTGAATAGACCTACAGTAAAGCCTTATGAACTTGCTTACAACATTATGCACCTGTTAAGCAATTGTATAAAGCCTCACAACATTGTAAAATCTTACAGAGCTGTTATAAAACTGTATAAAATATCCAAGACTTGTTTACAGCCGCATAGTACAGCCCTAAAGGCTTCCAGCTTCGTTCACAGCCTTATTACACATCATAAGCTTTATAGACTTGTTTACAGCCTCATAGAGCCATGGTGGTGTAGAGCTTGTTGAATTTTACAACAGATTTCTAGAACAGGTATTGATTTTTAATACGGCCTTACAGGCTTTGGTACCACTTTCTGAAATTGTTTATTGGTCTTACACAACTTAAAGCCTTTCAGGTTTATAGGCACTTTGTACAATCTTGTAGAATTGTAGAACTGTCTTAAAATGTTGTAGTCTTGTTTAAGGACTGTTATACTTGCCTTAATGACAGCCTTACCTTAACAGCCTTAACTCCTTACAGTTTTACATGGCTGTCTTATTACACTAGTACATGCCTTTGTACATTCCAGTTACAGCCTTCTAGGTCTTCTATTACACACACTAATAGCTGGTTTACAGACACATACGCCCATCTTATAGATTTACACGCCTGCCTTTTACATCTGCACGCCTGTCATGCCACCTTAAATGCCTGTTGTACAGCCTTAAATGCCCCTCTTTTAGCCTTACAAATCTGCTTACAGCCTTAAAGCCTCACCTCCTCGTGTCAGCCCACTGTAAGCCCCTCCTATCCTCTATTCATTCGCAAAGCAGCTGCAAGAGCACATTCTATGGCTTCAGTAAACAGCATCCAGATGTTGAGCACCAGCTTTCTCCCCATGCAGCTACGTTCACTTCCTGTTCTCCACCGGCACACCTACTCTCTGCACTTTTAAAAATAAAGGTGCTCCCAAAGGTCATTTGAGTGATGCAATCGAAGTTCTTCACATTTTGGAACCAAAAGTGGTTCGCCTTAGGAACCACCTTTATTTTTAACATTGTGCCCCACAAAGTTGATTGCTGCAGTGTTGTGTCTATGAACTGCTCATGAGTGGCTACACCTTTCAGAAACTCACGCTTATCCAGAGCGGATGATCACTGCCAGGGTTTGTTGTGGCTACATAGGCTTAAATTGTCTTCAGGGAGGTGTGTTATGGTTTGTTTTCCATGGTGCATTCCTGGAGCTACTGTACTTTAACCAATCACCAATCTTCTGATGAACACTTTAGCTGAAAGGGATCACGGCTCAGATGTTTGTTGGCAGTAAATCACCCAAAACTTATGATTCTAAACCAGTGAGTCCTGGATGACAAACAAAAGCAACAGGAAGCACCACTCTGAGACTAAGCGCAGATCTTGAGGTTTGGACGTTCCCTGGGAGGACATTTAATGTATTTATTTATGTTTTTGTCTTGTCATGTCACGCTGAACAGAACAGAAAGACAGGCAGAAAGCTGTTTCCAAACTTTTGAGCTGCCGTGTTTATTATCCTTTGTCCCTCCTCTCTTTATTCTGGATTCAAATGGCCCCAATGCTGCGTAAGTACGATAACACCAAGACAAACGCTTCATTCATGATTTACAACCGCAACGAATAGCTGCCTACTGCTTTGTTTATTATCACACACCGTCGCTCCGCGCTCGCTTTTTCAGGAAAAAGGGCAAATCCATTTATTGCAAAACGTCCACGCTATTCCAAGGGCATCTGGAGCTATGTCCAAAGAGTGGCGTTGGACACCTGCTTGTCCAGCATGTTTTCTCATGAAGGGTATCAACCTTTGTTCTGTTGGGAAGCTTTGCACTAGAGCAGGGGGTTTTGGGCAAAATTATCTCAAGCCAAGGTCTGGAACATCGTGTGTAACTTGTATTATGCATTTATCGACATTTTATGCAGTGAACAACTAAAAGTTCAATTAAATTACAAGTAAAATAAACATATTTCAACAGTATTTTGGGGGTTTTCACAAAACTGGGCAAATTATAAATAGCAAATACTGTCAATAAAATGTTCTTTTGTAATTTCTAGTCAAATTTATAAAAAAAAAAAAAAAAGCCTAATATCTTGTTTCGTAGTAGTTTTTGGCATTCGTTCTTGCCCCGCACTAAAACAGTTGACCCTCTGCTGATTGGCTGTTTTTGCAAAAAGGCGGGACTTTATCCATAACTTTGAAACTGATTGGCTCATGTGGCTGATGGGCAGGACTTTATCTGTAAACTGACGCCTTGAGACGTTGAGGGTTCTGATTGACTACTCAGATCTGGCTGAGTAGTGTCACATGTTGTGTCTACAACGCATGTGATTGGTCTGGGAGTTTCCTGGACCGCTAAACCTGTACCATGAAGTCTAGAAATATTACACTGGTTCAAACAGTTTATCAATAAAGGGCCAGGTCTGAACAGGACAGCTTCTGGGTCCGGACCACTGCATATTAGATGAAGTACATTGCTGTGAAGATTTACTTGCAGGCGTGACAACATTTACTGTTGTTGAGTGATTCATTCTGGGCTACTAACCTCTTTAGCATTAGCATGATGACCTAAAACCACATGTAAGGTTTCTCCAGGACATCCTTTTCTACTCGGCTATGCATTTGAGTGCAGATGAATTCATCTGTGTCGGTGGGGTGTGAAAATCAGATTACTAGAACTGAAACTAACTGGTAGCTTTGTCATAGTGTAAAAGATTATTCTGACTGTAAAGAAAGTCTGCCCTGGTGGTTTTGGGTGGTGTGATGTGTTTTGGGGCACCCCCCCCCCCACCAAC
This sequence comes from Hoplias malabaricus, assembly GCF_029633855.1. Classification (NCBI taxonomy): domain Eukaryota; kingdom Metazoa; phylum Chordata; class Actinopteri; order Characiformes; family Erythrinidae; genus Hoplias; species Hoplias malabaricus. The sequence goes on along the minus strand of NC_089814.1, from coordinate 33,052,535 downwards.
AAACACACACACATTAAAACTGTTACTGAGAGTCACCATCTCTTTTGAGTCTGTAGTGAAACTCCAAAACCCTCAGGGTGTATTGTTCTCCACAGACGCTCCACCCACAATTTAACGGATGGTCTGATACTTTCAGTGCGTTAAACTGGCCTCACTGTCAGGATTCTGCCAGTTGCATTCTGATTGGCTCTCTGCACATCATGCCAAAATAGCCGTTTGCGTGTCAGTCAGATTATGTTTCCAGCAGTAGTAGGAGGTTCTTGGCCACGTTTAGTGGTGAAAGGTACCAGACTCTCCCTAGACACTACACTGGAACATAGCCAACAAATAATGACCTTGAACCCAGCCAAGAAACACAAAATGTAGGCTGTGTTTTTGGTGTTCTCCTGAGAGTTTGGTGTTCTCCTGAGTTGTTCTGCTGGGAAACTAGCAAACGAAACGGGTCAAGTTCTGTGTTCGGCTCGCTTGGAAGCTCGAGAGAGCACGTACTAAAAAAGAACCCGGTTCCAGGGTTCCAAATTAGCCTAATTGAAATGCAGAAAAAGCAGAGTAGAGCAGAGTCAAGTCAGGACCAAGCAGTGGAAAAGTGCCTTTTCTCCTGAGAAATGATCAAAACCCTGTTCTGAGCTGTGTGCTGCATTCGGTTTTGCTTTAGAACCTGTTCAGAACGATTGAATGAAGGAACAGATATCCACCCAGAGGCCGAAATGACACCAAACACCACATTTCTCCCTCCAGCCCATGTGTTCACTCCCAGATCTTTGTCGGTCAGCTCCCAGAAAGCAGCTTGTTTTTAGAGACACCCACTTCAAAGACCGGTTTTTGGGAGTTGCTTCTATTTGAAGCTGGTCAAGTTCCCAAAGGCTTGCAGTCCACTTCAGCAGCGGTGATAAACTTACAGTGCAGTGGGAGTTGGGACTCTATTTATCCTTATTCTGACTTGTCACAGAAAGTTTCTTTGAGTGTATGGTGAACATGGTCAGAACCCATAGAGCACTACCACCCCCATGCTTCATGTAATGTAGAGTTAGGCTTGATGAGTCAAATGACTGATATGAATCTGGATTTAATGCAAATATAATCATTTTTAACTAAACTTAATGCAGAATTACTCTTGTTTATCTAGATTTAGAGCAGAATTAGTCCTTTTTGACTGGATAAAGCGAAATCAGTCTAATATTCGATTAAATAATCATATAATATCAATAAATGATTTGGCGCACGATTGGTAGACGTATGTAACAGTTGTGGGTATGTACATATAGGTGGTTATATATGTGGTCCTCCAGACTCTGGCTTGGTGACTAACCAGGCTAGATTCGTAAAGGTTTTCTAACTCAAGTCATAGATTCAGCCTTAATCCCATGGATTTTGTAAGAGAAAAGATCACTGCTAAATAATTTCAGTGTTGTTAATTATGATAACACCAACTTTCACAATGAAAGAGGCTTCTCAAAGGTAAAGTAGACCATTGTGCAGAAGAAGAAACGAGAAAAGAGAAGTGATGAAGGGTTTAAAGGCCTCTTTTGGGGCTGAGTTCACTTTGGTCGCAGTGTGTCATTTGGCGGATGGAACTTAGTAGTTCAGCGAGTGAAGCCTCGCCACACCGGCAGTTTCATGGATCTGGGAGGAATTTTAAAGCAAAAATAGAACAGAGGGAGAGAGCGAGAGAGCTGTCGAGGAGAAACAGCACTGGAGGGCAAAGTGTTTCCAGTTAGCGCTGTGCGATATGGTGTGTTAAAGTTGTACAGACACTCATTTATCTGAGAATGTGATCAGAACAGAACAGATCAGAGTTAGCTCTTTCTCTTCTTCTTCTCTCTCTCTCATTGCTTTCTCCCTCTGTCTCAACTCTGTCTCTCAGATGTGAACTCACGTGTTAAAGCATTAAAGCTACGCTGAGGGCCCGAGACACTCGAAAAGGAATCTCTGGCATCTCAAAAGCCCCACAGGACTCATAGTGAGAGATGGCTAAAGGTTTGTGGACACTTGTCACGATAAATGAATTCAGCCACTCTAAAGTTCACACTGTGGCCTCAGATGCAGTGAATACAGCTTGAATAAACTCCATAGGGAAACATGAAACTGTCTAAGGCCATCATACCCAATGACAAGAGTCTACAAGAGGAGGAAATGAGCATGAGCACATGACATCATTGGTGTTTATGTGCTACCAAACCCTTACAGCATTTTTCCAATACAAGCTTATACTTGTCAAAACCTTTCTTACAAGGCAGGTGGACCAGACTTTTGACAGCGAGTGTTTGGAGGATGTTGGCAGGTGGGGAGAACAGGAGTGTTGGTGGAGTCATGCTTTAAATAATCAAAGTTAAAGTCGAGTGGTTGTGGCCTTGGCATTTAAGAACAATGCCGCCTTTAAGAACACCCAAAATGTAGTGCATTTGTATCCATTTGGGATGGACCCACACCAGACAAGTTCACTCCCAACGGAGCTTCTACCACATTCCTGCCGTCTGTGTCCCTGCCTTTCGACTCTTGACCTGATTCTGGATTTCTTAACACAGAGCCCATTGGTAAAGCCATGGACAGGGTTGAGAGGTCCACAGTGTGGAGTCGTATTTCATCAGTGTGTGTTGTGCTGGTGTAGAGTGGATCAGACACAGCAGTGCTGCTGGAGTTTTTAAACCCTGTGTCCACTCTCCGTCCACTCTGTGAGACACTCCTCCCTCGTTGGTCCACCTTGTAGATGTAAAGTCAGAGACAGTAGCTAATCTGTCGCTGCACAGTGTGTGTCGCTCGTCCTCTAGTCCTTCATCAGTGACACAGGATGCTGTCAGCTGGATGTTTTTGGTCGGTGGAATGTTCTCAGGCCAGCTTTGACACTCGGTAACACCATTTTTAGTGAAGGGTGGTGTCAGGACACTCTCGTCTATCCCTGGAGTACAGCTCTTGTTGCTGTAATAGTGCACATGGTTTGGGTTGGTGTTTACAGTATATGCAACAGTGAAAGCCCAGTGTGGTTAGGAGTGACATGAGGAAGTAAACACAAGGTTTAAAAATAGAAATCTGTTTACAAAAAAATGACCAACAAAAAAGGTTTGGTGATGAAAGATTTTAAGTGCAAGAGACAGAGAAAGAATCAGAGATGGAGGGGGGGGGGGGTGTAGCTCTTTTGTCCCAGTTTCCCTTGGGAATGCCCGTGAACTTGTGTCACGTGATGTAAAAAAATGCTTGGTAGAATAGCTGCAAACAGAGGGAATTAGTGGGCACCCTCAGGCGTGAGAGAGGAGTGTGAGAGAGGAGTGGGTGTCAGAGGTAGCCTCACAATGCCTGGCTGTATGCAGTGGTGGACAGTAAATGCAATTCGTTACTGGAATGACGTAGTTTTTTGTGTGTATTTGTACTTTACTGGGGTATTTTTATTTTGGGAGACTTTATACTACATTTTAAAGTCAAGTAGCTTACTCCACTACATTATGAGAAATCTGTTGTTACTTTTATCTCAAGTTGACTCTTTCCTAAATGAAAGAAACACGTAACCACACCCATCAGGTTACAGCGCGCACTTTGTTAAAAGTAGGTTGGCCTAGACAGTGCGATCCAGTTCGAGTGCCAGCGGTTATGCTTATGCCAAAAGGACCTGGACTACCAACTGAGCGAACGCGGTTCACCCGTCACTTTTTGTGACTTGTGTAGGGTGCATGGCATTCCCCCGCTTAAGGGCAAGGCTGCCCATTTCTGACGTGGAATTTCCCCTCATTCGAGTTCATTTTCAGAGTTCTTCAAAGTCTAGGGGTAGAGGGTGTTCATCTGTGGTAGAGGAAGTAGACCAGTGGACCTCTCCCAGGACAGAAATGCTTGTTTCATAAGACGTCTGATTTACACAACTGCAATCATGTCCTTTCCAAACCTTCGTCCTCATTTGTTAGACTCTGAGTCCATGTCAGCTTTTCCTGAAAATGACTAGGTCCCAATGGAGGAGTGAAGTAACCCTTCAGTGACTCAATGGCAGACAATCCCATGGCCTGCTGACCATTTGAACCTAAGACTTACTAATCAGACAAATAAGGTGAAAAGCTAATAGCTCTCTGGATCCTTCCCTTTTTTGATGAACATTCTCAACAGTTCAAGTCGTGTTCGTTGGAATGACCGTCAGTCAGTGTACATTCATTCATTCATTATCTGTAAGCGCTTATCCAGTTCAGGGTGGCGGTGAGTCCAGAGCCTACCTGGAATCATTGGGCGCAAGGCGGGAATACACCCTGGAGGGGGCGCCAGTCCTTCACAGGGCAACACACACACACACATTCACTCACATGGACACTTTTGAGTCGCCAATCCACCTACCAACTGTGGTGAGGAAACCGGAGCACCCGGAGAAAACCCACACAGGGAGAACACACCACACTCCTCACAGACAGTCACCCGGAGGAAACCCACGCAGACACAGGGCGAACACACCACACTCCTCACAGACAGTCACCCAGAGGAAACCCACGCAGACACAGGGAGAACACACCACATTCCTCATAGACAGTCACCCGGAGGAAACCCACGCAGACACAGGGAGAACACACCACACTCCTCACAGACAGTCACAGGGAGAACACACCACACTCCTCACAGACAGTCACCCGGAGGAAACCCACGCAGACACAGGGAGAACACACCACACTCCTCACAGACAGTCACCCGGAGGAAACCCACGCAGACACAGAGAGAATACACCACACTCCTCACAGACAGTCACCCGGAGGAAACCCACGCAGACAAAGGGAGAACACACCACACTCCTCACAGACAGTCACCCGGAGGAAACCCATGCAGACACAGGGAGAACACACCACACTCCTCACAGACAGTCACCCAGAGGAAACCCACGCAGACACAGAGAGAACACACCACACTCCCAACAGACAGTCACCCGGAGGAAACCCACGCAGACACAGAGAGAATACACCACACTCCTCACAGACAGTCACCCGGAGGAAACCCACGCAGACAAAGGGAGAACACACCAACTCCTCACAGACAGTCACCCGGAGCGGGAATCAAACCCACAACCTCCAGATCCCTGGAGCTGTGTGACTGCGACACCACCTGCTGCGCCACCGTGCCACAGTCAGTATACAGTATAATGTAATATATGAAAAATGTGTCTAAGAATCATATCTTTGTTATTGAAACATTTTATATACATTGTGATAAATATTAATATTGAATTATTGTCCGTCCGTAAAACAGGTTGATATTTGTCCATCGGCACAGCCTGGAGCGGTTCTCAACACGGGATTGCAGTAGTTTACCCAGTGAACTGTCCTACCTCTGCTCTGTCAGCCCTTTGGTCCAGTTTCAGACTGTCCAACACCCTAGAGATTGATTTAGAAGTGATGCCAGTTGTTTCACAACACAAGTCAAGGACACAGTCATGCTGCACGGAGGAATGCTTCGGCCATTTTGTGGCCCAAGTCTGAAATGTCCGCTTCCAAATCCACACAGCCTTGATATACGTCACTTGATGAAATGTCTTGGCCATCTTGTTTGTTGAGTCTCTTAATTAGGCCTGTTGAGGGAATGTTGTTCAAGAGTTTTGCTCAAAAGAGGCTCGAGATGAAAGAGCAGTTGTTTACAACAGACTGATGGAAGAAACAAGCTATAAACAATAGGACATTTCCATGACTCTTTGATACATATTTTTCAGTGGAAGTGCTTATCTTGACGTGCCCCAGGGCTGCAGCACATTACCAGCCCCTGATTAAGCCTCTGCTTTGGACTTTATCGGTGTTTGAAGTTTTCTGCCAGATTTGAGAAATGCAGTGAATGTTTACTTAACCTAAATACGAGGCTGTTTACCGTGTCATGGTCCAGTTTGTCCTCTTTATTCCAGGTGACACAGATGACATGGACGTCACTTGGGGTTATTTCAGATCTAGTCTTTTTCAAGATCAGATTCCAAGGTCGTATGGCTTGCCACTTTATTAGGAACTGCAACCTAGAACGTCCACACACTGGTTATTGTACTAGGATCCCGAGGCCGTCAAAGGGTGTTTAGATTGACCTCTTGTTGCAAACCTCTTCACACTTCTGCTCTTCCGCCTAATTATAGCTTTGAGGTTTTAACCACAGGCTTTGAATCTTTTTCCTTGTTGATGAAACCATAACAACTGCTTGGTGTTGCTTGCTGTTGTGCAGAAAAGGTATCCAAGCAAAAACAGGCTTCGTGGCTTCAGCAGTGATTCTGAATGTGTTACTTGCTGCATGTGGACATGACCACAGCACTCTTCTGTTTCTGGTTTTTTATACCTTCCAGCTCCTGTGCAGAGCGTCTGTGAATGTTAGACCCCCCCCCCCCCCCCCCCCCCAACCCTCCCCTCCATCCCCAGGCAACCCCTTTCTGTTTCTCTCTTCCATGCACCGCCCAAGCTATTGACTGGGGGAAGATTTGGGCCCCATCTGTCCCAGTAGAATGGTTGTGTTTGTTAGCGTCTCAAATCCAGGGCTCCAGCTTGCAACCAATATGGCCACAAATGTGCAAACGAACTGGAGAGTTCTTACAGTTTGGATAACGCTATCCACGTCATCAAAAGACCACATCAACTGCTCCTTTCACTTGACTCTTTATAGTGAGTAATTAGTCACAGAGTTACACAAACTTATATTTCAACCGTCCTCTTCAAGCAGTTTTCTTGCAAATTTAAAACCACACCATAGCAATTTCAGAACCGCGTGGCTTGGTGGTTCTAGATAACGCGAAGCAGGAAGTTCCTGTGCCTTTGAAAAAAACAAAAAACCCTAGTGATTACATTATTGAAAAGTGTTTTTCAAAAAAAATCATTCATTCGTCTGTTCCTCACCCTGTTCAGAATGGCGATGTGTCTGGTGCGCACCTGGAATCATTGTCCAGGAACACATCCTGGGCAGGTGCTTCTGAATTTTTTTTTGGAGCGCTTTGATCTGTGAAAAATACACCAAATACCTCATATTATCTTAAGCGTGTCTCACTTTAATCTTTCACATTCAAATATTTATTCTGGAAGTCTCCATGAGCGTGCCCCGACATTAGCGAGAGGTTGGGCTTCTGTAGCAAGGAACACATCCTGGAAAAGGAGACATTGGGGGTAGGGCTGATGTTGCCCTCCAGCCGTTTTTCTTTTTTTTTTTAAATAATGCACACACACACACGAAGATAAAATTAACTGCCTTTCAGCGATACAAAACACACGCTGTCACAAGTCCTCTCTTCCTCCTCTCAGCTCTCTCTGGCTCCCCTTGATTTACCTGTTGGCACTTTTTTCACCAGGTGTTTCACCTCAGGAACAGGGGTGGAAATCTTGGGTGAGGGGACATCCCCCTCTTCCTGGGAAAAACAGAGAGTTGTCCCCCCCCCACAATAATCATTGTAAATGTAATTATATATATTTTAAATAATAACTAGTAATATGCATTAAAAGAGCTGTGCTAATTATAGATGTAAGACATAAGTTTTGAAAGATTGCATCCCCCCTTCATCTGCTTCACAGTGGTTTGCTCCACTGCCTTCATTACCGTCTGTGCATTTTAAGTGATTTTTAAATTTTTCGCTCACAAATGTTGGTGAACTACCCATGTCCCTTTCACTATTTGTTTTTTCCGTTTCTAACCCTGCAATTGAAAAACGGAGAACGACCCAGTACCAGAGAGCAACCCATTTTCCAATTTTGAATGATATATAAGGGTCACTGAACTTTCTGTGGCTGTGCTCAAGTCACATTCACTTCGCTTCCTCTGTTCACAGAGCTGCTGTGTGTTTGAATGGGGACAGCACCAGAGCCGGGGTTAAACATATAGGGATGGTTTCCCAGACAGAGATTAGGCCTAGTCCTGGACTACACTGCAATCTGAATTGTGATTTTTTTCCTTTGAAAAGAGAATTTAGTCCAGGACTAGGCTTAATCACCCCATAAAGTCAGGAAAGAGTCATGGTTAATCCACTGTTTACAGCACGGGGACGATTGTAGTGATATATGACTCATTCAGAGTCATTCGACTCAACTTACAAGAGTTTCGACTCACCGAATCGCAAGAGTTCCTGACTCCAACAGGCTCAAAGACTCAGTTCTTTGGGAGTCGACTCTTAATCAGTGTCAACTGATTAACTAAGAGGCGTTGGACAGCACGACTGATTTGGAACCATACTCTGGAGAGTCTACTCCATTTAAGACCAAAATCTGTTCACACTGAAGAAAAGGAAAACACTATTTTTTCCCTGTAATCAAGCAACATACAAGATACATCTGTCTTATTTTAGATGGGTCTTGTTCTGTGTGTTTTGGGTTTTGGTTTTGTGTCTGCGTCTATGCTCCTACGGTTCATTCCTTACTTGTTTTATCATCTCTAATCCTGAAATAAAAGCCAGAGAACGACCCATTACCCAATTTTGTAGTTTTATTTGGTTTTCTGTTTCTAATCAAGTAAAGGTACACATTTGGTTCTCTTTTATTTCAGGGTTAGAGATGGAAAACCAGGTAACAAATGGACCGTAGTCGCAGGTTTATTTATTTCTGAATTTGCCTGGGCTTGCTCACCGATCCCGTCTCTCAGAAGTATGATCTCCATCTTCTTGCTGGTAGGCCAGGCTTTGCCAGTGGTGTGGCAAGAGCAGGTCTTTGCCAACTGCGCCATCATTCTCTGGGGATTCATGCCACAGCATGAAAAGAGGAAGGTATTTACTGCAGCATCAGGAGACAGACCCCAGTTAACGTTTGGTCACTTGGTGTCGATTGAGTATATTATTGTGTGAACTTAAGGAAGAGGCCATGAAGGACTGCTGTTTTTCTTTGCATACCTTTGTTTGGTCCGCTGTGAACTCAGGCCCTTCCCTTAAAGCTCGGACTCCATGCCGCTGTGGAATGTTGTTGCTATAGGTTACTTTGTCACCGTGGGATACAGCTGTGATGGCTGTTGGTGGGCAAACAATTTGGGAGGCACATGATTGTTCCCAGCCAACTTAAAGAGGATCTGTGTGTGTATGTGTGTGTGTTAATACACTTGCCTTGCCTTGCCTTACTGTGTGTGCGTATGTGGGAGTAGGGGGCGGGTGCCTAGTCTTTCGTCTCTACGTTTTAAAACCCCTTCTCAAATGACATTGTTGATTGTGAACATAAGTTCACATCTTTCACACTGTTAATGTTTTTATTTACAGTATACCGCATTGTGGAAATCAATAACCCATGCTTAAACTATGGCTCCTGCAAAAGAAATGATATTTATTAGCATCTTCTGGGGCGTAGTTCCCAACTGGGCTGAATAAATAAATAAAGATGGAGTGGAAAAAAGTCATTATTCAGTTTCCTGTAATTTTCTCACTGAGAAAATCAGTCTAACATGCCATTTGGGCGTCTTACACACATTTACGCACATTGTTACACAACGAAACGACTAATAAAAAGCTGTACCAAGTGTTTAGACATTTTCCAAGTGTGGAAAGCTTTAAAACATTGATTATTATCTTGCAAAATAGCATCCAATGCCTTGTGACAGCGGTAACTTCTGCTTGAACAGATAAGTGTGTTTACTACGTCCATCACATAACCACTGGCTGTTTACTTGTGTTCTACACTTAATATTTACATAATTATTTTTATCGCAAATGGGTATATTTTTTCAACAAACCATAACAGTACTCAGTTTCAACATTTGATGCCATTAAATGTTGAAATAAATGTTGTCTTTGTAATATTTTCAGTTAAATATAGGGTTTTTTTTGGGGGGGGGGGAATGGGAATTGTATATATGCATAAGGTGTGTCTTGGTAGAAGTATCTAAACATTGATATATGTTTGGATTGTTAGCCCACTGGCGTAAAGAAGAGAAAAATAAGTGTGGAAAAAACCCACTAATGTTCAACTCTAGAGAAAGGAATAACTGATCAAAAGCTAAAAAAGAAAGTGGGACTCCTAATAATTGTGCAAGACCGAACCTGTTCCTGTTTACACAAAGCAGACGCTTTCAATTTTGGGAATGATAAAACGGGCTGAATGTGAGGCTCTGAAGAGGGTGGAAGCTGTGATAAGGCTCACAGTAAAAACTGAACAGTGCAATGCGCCCAATGAGTGTCTGAACATGAACTAAGTGCAAGGAAGTCTGACCTCGGTACTTGATAATGACAGATATATTTCTTTTGTGTTTGCAGGAAATCACTCTGACCGAAGGCAGTAAAGTGTTTGACTCATGGAAGAACCCACCTCCTCCCGTCTTCATGGAGTTCTTCTTCTTCAACGTCACCAACCCGGCTGAGTTCCTGAATGGAGGCAAAGCTCGTCTCACTCAGATGGGCCCCTACACCTACAGGTACGGCCCCTATACACACATCAGCATAGCACTGGCCCCTGGATCGGAAACAGCAACCTTGTACTTCCACTCAGTGCCACCTTTTTTAGAAACATTATATTTAGAGATATGGACATAAATAGTACACACAATTTAAGTAATGTGACGTCACTTGAGCAAGGGGTGTCTAAACCTTTGCACATGACCATTCAGGTGATGAACATATGGTGAACATGACAGGGTGCAGGGTACTGTGAGTATTGTGGTATTGTCTTTCTAAAGCCTGATTAGTGGGAATTTACTACATAAGCTTTTCCAACCAAAGCTGAGGTGTTGAGTCATGTGAGCCTGGAATATTCTAACATAAAGCCACAGATTCAGTGGTGGATCATACCCACCAATAAGAAATCCACGTGGCAGTTAACCCCACTCATTTTCGGATTCGCGTTCTGGAGTTTTAGTGACCTGCAGTTACCCACAGTTCAGAAATATTAAATATAATATTCAAAAACTTAACTTGAGATGTGGATTGTCCTTTTGTCCTGTTAATATACACTGTACGAACTACTTGCATATCGTCACTGTCCAATGAAAAACGTGAATTTCTAAAATAGTAAATTTAGAGGTGAAGGCAAAAACATTCTTAACTTTCAATGGAAGTCATTTTAAAAAAAAAAAAGGAAATTCAAGTAATTTTGGAGCATTTCTATCGGATCATTCTTTATGAAATTTTCACACAGTATGAGTGCCCAACCTTCTAGTTCATTCCGATACAGAGCAAAGATCGCTGTGAGCGTAGGATTAGTTTCTCGCTTAGAGCAACCATTTTGATTCCATTCTTTTCTGTGATAAAATCTGTGCTCACAAATATCAGTGTCCAAAATGGGTGCATTTTAAAGTGGTGAAATTCACTCGCTAAAAGAGTTTCGACAAACATTGGGCTGAATGGGCATGAGGGCATTTAAATTAGCCATATTTACTTCAAAGGTAGCTATGAAAGAATGAATTAATTTGCATTCAAAAGCACCTGGCATATGTTGAGAGTCCAAGTAGACTACTGAGGAGTTAGGAATCTTGCCCATGTTCTCATCTGTATAGTGTGGCGTTCCTGTCCCAGCTGGGACTCAAACCCTAGTGTATATTATGAAATGTGTTGGTTTAATCCACCACTCCACACCAGACACTAGACCTAATTGATTGTTTTTTTTCTGACCACAGATATATGTATGTGCTGTTGACCCAGCATCAGTGCTTTAACCTCTTATCAGCATTTGTTATTTTTTTCCTGTTCACTTTGACCAGACAAGTGGCTAGAAGTCATTGATTTTCAATCAGCATGAATGAGTGTTGAATGAGCAGTGCTGCAGTGGACACAAGTGGACCGTGTTGTTTAACAAATGACTTAAAATGCTCATTTTAATTTTAATAATTTAAATTTAAGCATTTGAATAATTGCTGCATAATGGGCCCCTTTACAGTTTACATGGACCTTAATGAATGTATGATACTCAGGTATTATCTCTTGTGAAGGCTGGTTGGTTGACATCGTTTTAACCAAACTAACCTTAAAAAACAGCTTAGTGAGTCTCTAAACTTAGACAGTGATTAAATCAATGACCATTTCCATGTCCCTCAAATGATACTGAAGTCATAAGGAGGGGTGTTACTGCTTAAACAAGCTAAAAACAATGCTAGTTAGCTGGCTAGCTGAAACAACAGTCTTAGCTAGGAGAGGTGGCTAGCATGCTGATGTACCAATAATAAAAATATAAAGTGACCAAAGAGACTTCACATAAATTAAAATAAATGACAATATGCTCCCAGATGGCGACTCTGTAGTCAGAATATATGTACAGAGACATTGCTAGAGATTAATGCAGCTGTGACAGGATATAGACAGATCACACTCATGTTTCTTGACCCTTAATAAACAGTCACACCTCAAGGGCTCTCAGATAGCATTGTGTTCCTGATAGAGGCTTCCTTCTACAGTTTAAACAAATGCCAAAGTCCATGTGAGCCACACCAGGATGTCTGCATTCTTACCAACGAGTTTTAGCCATGTGCGTGGAGCTAAGCTCAGGGCAGAGAACATGGCCTTGGCCAGTGTTTTACTTCATGGATTGAGCTAAGCTAAGGGAACCTCACTTACGTTGTGTACTTTTGAATTAAAACATGACGGACTAGTTTTCAGTCCATGCTTTAAGGACTTTTTTTGTAGTATTTACATAGCAAACAATTGGAAAGTCTTAAAGGCACAGTAACAAAAACAGTGTTTAACTCTGACATTGTGATAAAAATTGTCTATTGCTATTATTGGAAAATAAGTTGTTAAAATAAAAGTAAAAGGGGCTTCTGGGGAAATAAAGATTAAACAAACACGACACGTATATTATAAGTATTTCAAATGAAGTGTAGCAATAGTAATGATTGACATAAAAATACAGTAGCTATCTCATAAAATAAATGAGAGATGAACACTGTTTTACTGCATCACAGTCCAATGCTGGTTAGGTTTGCCATTGGGCTTAGTGTCACACTCATATACTATCTCATTTTATGCTTTTCGTCTGCAATTATTTTATCTTAAAGTCGGGAAATAACTCATTATAGTAGGTGTCCGATTTTTGGACATTTTGTGTATTTATGTTGTGTGTTTGTTGTTTAGGGAGTACAGGCCCAAAGATAATGTCACCTTTGTGGAGAATGGGACCAAAGTTTCTGCTCTGACCCCCAAGACCTTTGTGTTTGTGCCGGAACTTTCAGCCGGAGACCCCAGTGTGGACAACGTCACCACTGTTAATATCCCAGCTATGGTGAGTTACAAACGTGTGTGTGTGTGTACACCTATGTATGTATATGTACTAAGAATAGGAATATACAGTAGTCTTCACAAAATGTGCGGCCTATGTAAGACCCCCCAATTCACAGATGCATTAATATGTGTGTGTTATTTGTGAATGACGTTCTGTGTTTATGTGTGTGAAGGTGTGGGTCTTTGTGTGTGACTATGTGTTTGTAAGTGTGAACTTGTGAATGTTTCGAGTCATTTGTCAGTTCTAGCCTAGTGCTAAGCTTCAAAGGGGATGCATCAACAGTCTTTTGAAAAGCTCTATAATCTTATATATGTTAACTCCCTTTCACATTGTTTTTTTTAGTGGTCAGGACCACTGCTGAAGCATCACAGAACTGGTATTGTTTGGAGGATGGGTCATTCATAGCACTGTAGTGCATGTAACATATGGAGTGATAGTTTATGTTGCACTGGTACAACTGGATCAGACACAGCACTGCTGGTGGAGTTTTAAACATTGTGCCTATAGTGTCCACTCTCTTAGACTCAGCTGCACTGGTGGCCCACCTTGTAGATGCAGAGACAGTGGCTCATCGAACAAAATCAGGGGCCTCTGTTTGTGTCGTTTGTCCTATAGTCTGACACAGGGCCCTGCTTAAAGGATGATGGTGTCTCTCTCCCATTCTCTCTCTCTCTCTCTCTCTCTCTCTAGGCGGTGATGAATAAGTTAAAGGATGAGTATTTTTTCAGGAAATCAGCTTTATCCTTTTCCATGAGCTCATTGGGGACTACAATGTTTGAGACCTACACAGTAGACGATCTCCTGTGGGGCTTTAAGGACCCTCTGCTCACCCACCTACGCAAAATTAAACCAGAGGTGGACGAATACTTCGGCCTCATGCTCAACGTATGTATCACTACAATACGCGTAATAGAGCTCAAACTGAACGGCATTCATTAACCCTTTAGAACCTGAGCATAAAAGAAGCCTGAGTGGGGCAACTGTAGCGTTTAGTGTTCTCCTCCAAGCATGTTGCTGGAACAGAATAGGCTGTTAATGTTTTTCTTCAATCCTGTTGAGCTCTGATGATGTTTCCTGTCTTAAGGGGATGTGACAGAGACCCATAGAGCAGGTGAAAATTGTGATGATTATAAATTGCGGAGGAAATTGGGTGAAAATCCAATTAATTTCAACTAATGTTCCGCAGAAGCATTTCTCTATGCTGTACTGTACCTGTTTCACTGTGGCCCTTTGTTGGCAGTACATAGCCTGACTGGATGTCTGTTTTATTTTTGCTCTTCATAGAAAAACGGCAGCACTGATGGGGAGTTTGTGTACCTCACCGGAGAGAACAACTACTTGGAATACGGCCGCATCGATAGCTGGAAAGGCCAAAAGTAATGACCTCCCATCTTTTCCACCCACTGCAACATGTCTCAAGGGACAATAATAGGAAGGAAGGGATAGAGACATGTTTTCGACAGATTATTGTGTTTACTCTGGACACACGGCCACCACATTTTAAAAAGCCGAACTTGCGCTGACGTATGACATTTTTCACTGATAAATGTCGGCACGCAAGTGCTATTTTTAACTCTCAAGACTCGTTGATGATTGTGGTTTAGGAGTCTAAATACAGAGACTGTCCTAAGGTTGCGAAAAAGAGATATAGTCAAATTAGTAACTATGATCTATGGTGCCCGGTCCAGGATGTGTTCATGAAGTAGTTAAAGGGGTTGACTGACTGAATGATCTGACAGAGATGAACACATTGTGCAGTACAGAAGAGGAATGGGCCAAGGACCGAGCCCTGGGGCACCACACTGAAATACAGTGGGAGTGGATGGATTGTGTTTGCTTTTAGAACCCAAACATTGCCTGTGAGTAAAGCAAAACTGCAATTATTTCAAGGGCTAGATTTTTCTCCAGCTTCCCTTTCTTAACTATCGCTTCAGCTAAGAAAAGGAGGCTAGAGAAAAGTCTATAATTACAGTGTAGGTGTGACTACAGTTAATTTATGGGAAATAAGGTTGAACCTGAAGAGAAACACATATTTATCAAAAGGGCAGTAGGGTGGAAAATAACAGAGAGACAGGGTTTTTAAAAAAGCAGAGTCAAAGGGAAGAAAATGGAAGAATAATTTGAAGAGAATGAGAGTTATCCCGAGCCAGATTTGTTCACACTGGTGGCAAATGGAACAAAATATCCACCTCTAAAAGCTCCTCACAGAAAGTTACAGTTAATCATTACATTTGATGGTAATGAATACACGGCCCATTCCCCCAGACATGATTCTGAGAATGTTGTGGTTGTTATTTAAATCAAGTTTGGTGGAAATGTAGTTATTTCATTCAGATTTAGAAATAAATTCATGCAATTGTGTTGTAGACAAAAGACACCTGGTTATCACTGCTGTAAAGACATTCTTCTAGAGTCAGTTAAAAGTAATATATTTTAGACCCTTTTCCCATGAGATCAGGTTAAAGCTGAGAACTGTTTTTGGTATAAATATCATGCAGAAGACTGAAATGAGTGGTTAGCTGTAAATATATTCTTACCTTGCAGGCACCTGACGTTTTGGAAAAGTGATCAGAGCAACATGATTAACGGCTCAGACGGCAGCGCCTTCCACCCTTTATTGACCAAAGAGGAGAGACTGGACGTCTTCACCGCAGACCTGTGCAGGTAAGCTCTTTCCTCAGGACAGTCCAGGACATACCTTCTCAGGATTCTAGTCCTCCAAGCCTCAACCAAGCATATTAGCCTATATTCGTTCTTGCATATATCAGGTTTACAGCTATTTTTCAGTAAAGTTCCTGAATATTTCACACTCAGAACTTGCAGAAGGATCTAGATCAGTGTTATTTACACCCATTGTAAATCAGCACATGATAAATTTGGATTGATTCTGCTGTGCCCTGTGAAGGACTGGCGCCCCCTCCAGGGTGTATTCCTGCCTTGCACCCAATGATTCCAGGTAGGCTCTGGACCCACCGCGACCCTGAACTGGATAAGGGTTATAGATAATGAATGAATGGATGAATGAATGAATGATTCTGCTGTCAGTGCCTAATGATGTTGGCGTTAAGTTTCAAATGTCAGGACTTCAGTTGAGCTGTGGAAGCCCTAACTCATGGCAAAGGAGCTTGGCTGGGTCTATACCTCAAAAAAAACCAATCCTGACATACTCTTAGTATTTGTATTAATTAGTTCTTGTCATTATTTAATGGAAGCATAACATGTTTAACTCTCCCAAGACTTAGTTTAATGATAATGAGGGGTGAAATGTCTCTAGCAAGGCGTTAACCCCAGTGCAAAGTAGTCTAGTGTAAGTTTTGGACCAAAGCACTACTCAGGATCTAAAAAAACACACATCTCTGGATTTTCATTCAACAAAAGTCCAGAGTTCAAAGCCCAGCATGCCGGTGTCTTTACATTGGAGGTTTCCCATTGCTAAAGTCATCAGATACACTTTCTGAATAAACAATGTGGATGTAACCAACACCCCTTGTGGCTACTGCTGGGAGTTCGGACAGGACATAGTTATAGACATCAGTTTAGACTTGACCTAATTAACCTAAAACCATGTTGACCGGTTGTAATGCCCTAAGAGCATTCAGATGAAGCCTTGAGAGAAACCAAGTGTCTGAGGAAGAAACACTGAAAGGAACCAAAACTCACCACGAAAACCTTAATCAGAGCAAGTAGAAGAACCGCTCTACAATCAAAAGAAAACCTTCTCTTAAAGAAAGCAGAAGAACTACTGAGAGGAACCAAGACAGGACAGAAACCAAGACTCTAAATTGAGAAATTCCTCAGGAACCCCAGCAAGGACCAAAAATTCAAAAGAAGAACTTCCCTAAGAACAAGAACCACAGAGACAGACCAAGACACTACTGCAGATCCCCTGTTGGAGAAGCAGGAAGAACTACAGAGAGTAACCAAGACTGAAAAGGAAAGAGGAAGAACTGCTGAGAAACATCAAGACTCAAAATAAGAAACCCTTCAAGAGGCACAGAGGAACACACTTTTACAAGTAACGAACATATAAAAACAGAGAGGTACGAAGACTCAAATGGAGAAGCTCTCTTAGAGAAAGAGGGAGAACAACTTACAGAAACCAACACTCAAAATGAGAAATTCCTCAGGAACCCCAGAGAAGAACCAAAACTCACGAGTAGAATCACCCTAAGAGCAAGAACCACAGAAAGGACCAAGAATCGAAAAGAGAAATAGGAAGAACTACCTAGAAGAACCACTGAGGGGCATCCAGACCCAAAATTACAAACCCTTCAAGAATCACAGAGGAACAAATCTCAGAGATTCATAAAAAGAACCTCCCTAGGAACAAGAACCACAGAGAAGGACCAAGACTCTAACATCCCCCTTCTGAAGATGTCTCTGCAGCAGTGAAAAGCTGGACCTTGAGGACCTCAGTACAGTGTGTGTGACTCTTCACCTCATTTTGTCGTGTTATTGAAGAACATAAGTGTGTTGGCCGTGTGCCGCCTTCCCCCATTTGTTGAGACGGATATTGTAATTGCCACCGTGGGACCAATTTTTCAGGTCAGAATATCGTCTAGCATTCTTTTGGTCTCTGAAGAAACAAACAGAGCCAGCTTTCCTGTGAATGGAGCCCAGAATCAGGCAGTCATCAGTGTGTGCTCTGTCTTTTGGTCTTGTGTGTTGGAATGCACTTGGAAAATTCCTCAACCTCTCCCCCAATTAAAAGTATGAAATCAGGCGATAGGTCCTGGAGTCCCCAGTGTGAAAAGAGACCACAGGAATGGACAGAATGTTCTGAACTGCGTGAGAATGGACGAAGACTTGCAGCTTGTGTCAGTTCAGAAGGAATTGCCAGAGGCAATGTGTTAGCAGCCTGCTGTGGGATTTACATGCATTGAATGATTAGACTGTGTGTAAAACCAAAGTCTTATCTAGAGGTTGCAGGATTGAATCTAGAAGATTTCTCAAGGCGGAGAATCCTAGAGAACAGAATTGGCGTTGCCATCTGGCCATCTCCCTCCTCTCATCGCTGCCCAGACTTACACGGGCATCTGTCGGGTAATTTGACAGATCTGGGCAGTTTGCATGCTGTTCAACGGCATTGCGTTATAGGCATTATAGGTGGACTTGTTTCACGTGTCTCGGAGGGAACACGTGTGGTCCTACACCTTCCTGAGGCTGTTGATACTGTGAATTCAAGAGACATCCTGATGGGTGGAACTGGAGTTGATTAAGGATTTGGCAAGAAAATTGGGTAAAAGTGGCATAAAAAATGTATTTAATAACAAGAGCAATCAGTTCTTTTCTCTCATGAATTTTCTTCACGTTATGGAACATGGAACAGTAATAGTAATGACATCTAGAGAATTTGTTCTAATCCTTTTTTAAAAAATGCTCGCCCTCAGGTGGGCAACCCGCTCAATTTGGCATGAACTGGTTCCTGGACCTGGAGGTTCGAGTCCCGCTCCGAGTGACTGTCTGTGAGGAGTGTGGTGTGTTCTCCCTGTGTCTGCGTGGGTTTCCTCCGGGTGACTGTCTGTGAGGAGTGTGGTGTGTTCTCCCTGTGTCTGCGTGGGTTTCCTCCGGGTGACTGTCTGTGAGGAGTGTGGTGTGTTCTCTCTGTGTCTGCGTGGGTTTCCTCCGGGTGACTGTCTGTGAGGAGTGTGGTGTGTTCTCTCTGTGTCTGCGTGTGTTTCCTCCGGGTGACTGTCTGTGAGGAGTGTGGTGTGTTCTCCCTGTGTCTGCGTGGATTTCCTCCGGGTGACTGTCTGTGAGGAGTGTGGTGTGTTCTCTCTGTGTCTGCGCGTGTTTCCTCTGGGTGACTGTCTGTGAGGAGTGTTCTCTCTGTGTCTGCGTGGGTTTCCTCCGGGCGACTGTCTGTGAGGAGTGTGGTGTGTTCTCCCTGTGTCTGCGTGGGTTTCCTCCGGGTGACTGTCTGTGAAGAGTGTGGTGTGTTCTCCCTGTGTCTACGTGGGTTTCCTCCAGGTGACTTTGGTGTGTTTTTCCTGTGTCTGCGTGGGTTTCCTCCGGGTGCTCCGGTTTCCTTCCCCGGTTCAAAAACGTTGTGGTATGTGGATTGGCGACTCATGGGTGTGAATGTGTGTCACCCAGTGTTTGTTCTTGCCTTGTGCCCAGTGATTCTGTGAATAAATAAATTAATGTTACACTTTATAGGAGAAATAAAAACATTTAATAAAAACCTTACATTAGTAACATATATTTGATTTAACCCTTTAAAACCAACATTGTAAACTAATGTTGGCTTTAAATGAGGTCATCCCGGTAATGTCCATAATGTGACCTGGCCCCTGATGGTGTGGATGACAAGGGGCTTATTTTAGTCTGACCTCTACCCTAAAAAACACACCTCATCCCATCTTTGTTCAGCTACGGAAAGAATCCCATCCCAAACGCACATAGGTTCTGGATGCCTGACAGGGAATATTTTTCAGACACTGTCACATTTTGCTGGGGGTGGGTTGTGTTGTGTTTGTGGGAAAGGGAATAGCTTTTCACCTTGACCTATAGCCTAATTTCTTGAAGGGCAGGAAAAAGGTGCAGCTGGATGTCGGGTCCTTCAGACTTTTACCTCATCACTGATTTAAACTCAACTAAGCCCCCGAGTTTCCCCTCTGGAAAATTAATTTCCCATGATCCTAATCAGTGGCAGGAAAAGAAACAAACACAGGAGAATGGGGCTGATGTCAGAAAGTTTGTTTAACATGACAACATTCAGCCAGGGGTCTGAGGGTCTGAGTGACCCTTGTACAGAGTAAACGTCCCAGTCTGGTCCTGGAGGTCTGCGATGAATATTGTTTATTTGATCACAAACTAAATCACTAAATACTAAATGCTCTTCTGAAGGCAAGGGGGCCTGTCGCTCAAAAATCAAAAAAACATGTCGCATGACCAAAGCAGGCCAAACTTACCTGCACAGCTACAATTTAATCTGTGTTAAGACGTATTGGAAATCAGAAATATGGCAGGCAATTCTCAACCAGGGGCGACCCCGGCAGTGCAGCAGGTCACACAGCTCCAGGGACCTGGGGTTGTGGGTTGAAGCCCTGCTCCAGGTGACTATCTTTGAGAAGTTCCGGGTGCTTCCTCCCACAGTCCAAAAACACACGTTGGTAGGTGGATTGGCGACTCAAAAGTGTCCCTCAGTCCCCCCCAGTGAAGGACTGGCACCACCTCCAGGGTGTGTTCCCACCTTGTGCCCATTTGGGGGGTTACACACAATGAATGAATGATTGAATTCTCAACTAGCAACTAGGGTTCTCCTCCAAGTGTGTTGCCTATTGAACTGAATTAAGGTTGAGGCAACTGCTCTGAGGTTGGCCAGTTCCTATAATGGATGCATAAATGTACTTACCCTTAATAGAGAAAAACGATATTTTACATCAACTCTAGATTTCTCAACTTTGGCTCCAGTTGTTTTAAACCTCCAGACGTCCTTGGGTTCTGCGGGAGGACAGATGTTGCCGAAGTGACAACAAGTTAGTGAAATCAGTTCCCGAGGTATTTAAAGTCTTATATTGTTTCCTAAAGCCTGTTTGGCAGAGAATCAGTATAATCCTTTGTTCGTGTAAACTGATTCACTGTGTTCAGAGTACACTAATGACCGCTTTGGGGTTTGGTGGTTGGGTCCAGTGTGGAGAAAGTGTTAATATGGGAAACAATGGACGTTCCCTCTAAACGTAAGACCTCAGTAAATCACTGAAATGAGGCTCTCTCTCTGGACATTGTATAGATTCTGAATGGATAGCGTAGGAGTGAATTAAACAATGACTGACTGTGGGGGTCAGGTTCAGACTGAGTTGAGGGTGTATGCTGCTGTAACACACTTTGTTAAGGTAATCGATTATATGTTGAAAGGGCCTTTACCACAAAACAGAATAGTGAGTGGTGTTTATGAAAGTGTCTGTGTTAGACAAACCTACCTCAGACAGTAGCTCATCACTTTTTGTACAGTGTTTGTTGGTCGTCCTTCAGTCGTTCATCAGTGGACGCAGTCGGCTGGATGTTTTTGGTTGATGTTCTCAGTCCAATAGTGACACAGAGGCTTTAAAAACTCTAGTAGCCCTGCTGTGTCTGATCCACTCATAACAGCACAATGCACAATAACACAACGGCATGTGTCAGTGTCACTGCGGCGCTAAGAGTGATCCATCACCCAATTCATACCTACACTGGGGGGGTCCTGACCATTGAAGAGCAGGGTGAAATGGGGATAAGAAAGTATGCAGAGCAACGTGGACTACAGTCATTTATTGCGTGTGGTCAGTGGAGCTGTAAAATGGACATCGAATGTAGAAACAAGGCGAGTGTTCCTAATCCAGTGATCGATCAGTGGATGTAATATAATATACTTCTAAGCGATGATGTTATGACCTTGTCCTCCTCTCTCTCTCTCTCTCTCTCTCTCTCGCCAGGTCGATCCACATGCTCTTTGAGAAGGAGGTGGAGGTGAAAGGTATTCCAGCGTACCGCTACACTCCTCCACGCGACGTCCTCGCCAGCGGCAAGAACAACCCGGAAAACGAGGGCTTCTGCCTCGACAAGAAGAACTGTCTGGACGATGGGGTCCTGAATGTGGCCGTGTGTCGCAAAGGTAGACTTCGGGACACATAACTCCCCATCAAAATACAACCAGCAGTCCCTGCTGCTACTGCTAACGCTGTTACAACTTCTACGACTAATGCTACTAGTGTTGTAACTACTACAAATAATGCTAAAAAAGGCTTGTACTAATGCTACAACATCTACAACTACTGCTACTATAGCTACATGTATTGATACTACTACTGCTACTACATCTACAACATCTACAACTTGTGCTGCTACTTCTAATACTTCTACAGGTGGTACTGCTTCTATGGAAGCATTGTAAAGAAATTGTATTTTATTTATTTATTTTGTCTTTAAAATACTTCCATATCAAAATGCTACTACTATACTATAACTATAACTACTGCTACTATTACTACTGCTGCTGCTAGTACTGTAGCTGCTAATTCTACAACTACTTCTACCTATTATGCTACTGCTACTGCTACTTGTACAACTACTATCACTACTACTGCTACTGCTATAGCTACTTGTACAACTACTAGCGCTACTACTGCTACTGCTATAGCTACTTTTACAACTACTAGCGCTACTACTACTACTGCTATAGCTACTTGTACAACTACTAGCGCTACTACTGCTACTGCTATAGCTACTTGTACAACTACTAGCGCTACTACTGCTACTCTTGCTATTGTGATCAATTCTGTTATTCCTACTACTACTGTTACTACTGCTGCTACAACTTCTACTGCTATAGGTTTTAATACAACCAGTACTTCTGCTGCTAACACTACAATTTCTTCTGCTGCTACTAGTGTTGTTTTATCTAGTACCAGTACTAAAACTGCTGCAACTACTTCTACAACCATGGCTGCTACTGCTTCTCTGACTAATCCTTCTACAACTTCTACCACTACCAATCCTACAACTACTACTACGACTGCTACTATAGTATTGAAGCTGCCCTTCCTCCCACTGCTGCTGTTAATGGTTCAGGTAATGACACTACACAGAATTCTGCTGTTAATGTATAAAGAACCCCATTATTCTACTGCTTCTAACAGTACAACAGTCGACTAATAATTCTGTTAGAGCTGGACGATACGGGCGAGATTTATATTGCAATATATTATATATATTGATATATATATTGATATGAACAATAAAAATAATACAGAACAACTGCCAAGAACTGAAAGCAACATGACATCACCATTAAACAACGACCTCTTGATATTGTCAATATTAATATATTTTAACTAATTTTAAGCAGAACCCTGTAACGAGCGTCAGTCAGTGACGTATAGTGAAATATTGAAAGTGTGCATAAAAATCACATCATTGTTATTGAAGCATTGTATATTGCGATAAATATATTGATATTGAATTATTGTCCAGCCTTAGCTTCTATTAATATGGCTACTACTAATGTGACTACTACTACAACTACTACCTTTACACCTACTGCTTCTACGACTGCTAGGACTACTAGAAGTGTACTTAAACGGCTTGTTTCTTTATTTAGTCTGGTGACAGATATTTAGGATCAGTGACATCTGATGCACCCAGTGTGTTTCTGAGTAGAAATGTAAGTATGTGCAGTACTGGACACACTGCTCTGGTGTCTTTTTACAGTAATGAATGTCATTAGTGTGGAACATTAACCTCCTTTGTGTGACCTCTGAGGCCAAAGTTGGACGGCAGGTTGTGTACTGGGTGTGTGGTCATGGTAGAACGAGCCGATCCGATACACTGCCCCAGTCGGTGGACTCTCTCTCTTTTTCTCTCTTTCTATCTCTCTCTTTCTCTCTCACTCTCTCTCTCTTTCTTTCTTTCTCTCTATTTCTTTCTCTCTCTTTCTCTCTCTCACTCTCTCTCTCACTCTCTCTCTCTTTCTCTCTATTTCTTTCTCTCTCTCTCTCTCTCTCTCTATTTCTTTCTCTCTCTCTCACACACACACACACACCCCTCCCCCACTAAAACCCCCATCACCTGACACAGTGGTTCTGTCCCATTTTTGATCTTCCACCTGCTTCTGCTCTGTGTGTGTTTGTGTGTTTTTTTTTCATGTGTTTTTATGACCTCTGCGTTTCATTAGAAGTGACCTCTGTTAACTGTGAGTGGCCTCGTGCAGTTAAAAGTAAACACATGGAAACCGTAGTGCAGTTAAAGTCCCATACGTTCAACTCTTTTCCCCCTGAAATAAAGGGCATTAATAGGGGGTTAATTAATAAAAGGGTGTGTCCCTGCTCCTCGTACTGAGTTTTGTTCTTCATACACCCTTTGATCCAAACCGAAGTTGACTTCATCGTTATCTGGAGGAGCAGCGAATAGACGATGCACAGATGTTCATTTTCCCAGATTTCCTTGGTTAATTTTTCCCAGCTTGATCCGTTTTTATCCAGCTGTGAAGCGTGTTCACCCACGATGCGTAGCTGCATTTCTGGGGAGATGCGTGTCAGGTCGCACCAATCAGCCTTTAGACTCTTCTCAGGAGGCTTTGGAGCATTGCTGTGAAAAGCTGATAGCATCTGACCACAGAGACATCAGTGAGGTCAGATTCTGGTGAAGAGTGATTAGTGCTGGATCACAATCGCCACTCCGACTGTTTCCGGAGATACTTCTTGGAATGTCATCACTCCAGAGATCCAGAGTTACACAGCGTAGCTATTTTACCTTATGATGCCTGTGATGACCTCATGCTCCTTTAGTTATCATTACATACAGTGCAGTGTAAAACAAGAGCAGAAGTCTAAATATTAGATATCCTAAAGTTATAATTAGAAAAAGTAACTTTGTGAGACCTTATGAAATCTCTCTCTCTCACTCTCTCTCTTTCTCTCTCTCTCACTCTCTTGCTCTCTCTCTCTCACTCTCTCTTTCTCACTCTTTCTCTCTCTCTCACTGTCTCTTTCCCTCTTTCTCTCACTCTCTCTCTTTCCCTCTTTCTGTTTCTCTCTCTCACTCTTTCTCTCTCTCACTCTCTCTTTCTCTCTCTCTCTCTTACTCCCTTTCTCTCTCTCTCTCACTCTCTCTTTCCCTCTTTCTCTCTCTCATTCTGTCTTTCTGTTTCTCTCTCTCTTATTCTCTCTCTCTCTCTTTCTCTCTTATTCTCTCTCTCACTCTCTCTCTCTCTCTAATTTATCTGGAGAACATGTGTGGAATACTGTTGGACACCAGGTTACAAACGCGCTCCACAGTGCACTAGAGTGCTTAGAGGCTTGGGGACATGGATAATGGATTATTACTCACTTCCTCTGTTTAAGGTCATCTATCAGCCCTCCTGAGGAAGATCCGCTTCAGCCCCTTACTCTCCTCGTTTTCTGACTCTTATTGTGTAACACACAAAGGTTTTACCACCCTTGTCTTCCTTCGCATGCACATGTGCGTGTCAACTGTTAAAGCACAGAGAACACTGACGAAAACCAAGACGTAGTGTCCTTGAAAAAGTACAGTACACTCTCTCCTTCACACGTTACACCGTAACACCAATACACAGCCACTGTTTTTAGTATGTTACTTCATCTAATTTAAACTGTGCTTATGTTTCAGTTCAGGTGCTGCGTTGTGGAATCAGATTTGTGCCAAATATAAAAAAAAAACATACTAAATCAAAAACTCTCAAATGTAACATCAGTGAGAAACAAGCAAATTAACAAAAGACCAGTAGTTAACACCATTTCACACTTTACCAGTTCACTTTTTACATTTGAGAGGACAGATTTTTCTTCGTAACTAAGTTTAATTCTCTCTCAAATTCTTATTCTAGTTTGATACGTTCAAGAAATTGAGTTTTGGCTTTGACGGAGTTGGAGTGGGTGTTTTGGTCCAGAACTAGATTATTCAGCACGAACGTTATGACTATTCACCAAATACTATTGTGGGAACTTTGCATGGTGTTGCATAACAGACTTGTTGACACTCCAGTTAGTCGTGAGTAAGTCCTATTAGGGCACAGGGGACAAAATGATACGTTACAAATGTCAGCATTTCTGGCGAGTGAAATACTCAAAGTGGTGGGTGTTGAATGTTTTTGGACCAATCTTGTTGATTGCGACAGTGATGATGATGATTGTAATAGGCCAGAGGTTTCATCACATAAAGGCAGGGTACTTTTTCTGACTTTTGAAAACTCTGTTGGTGTTGCTGCGTGAAGGATCTGCGGCCTGTGAGTGTATACCAGTTCTCCAGCACTGGTTTTCAGCTGTACAAATAATTTATAATTGAATCATTTGCAGCTTTCACACCAATAGAAATTGTACTGTTTTTGCAAGAGCTGGTGCTTTATGTTTTTTAGCTGTTGTTGGCCACAATTATGCTGAACACGAGGGGAGATTTCATTCTGAAAACTCTCTAAATTAGCTCATTAGATCAAGATCAAGAAACAGTTCTATGTAATCCCCAAAACACTGAACCTGTTCCCTCTTCCTTTGCAGGTGCTCCTGTCATTTTCTCCTTTCCTCATTTCTACCTCGGTGACCAGAAGTATGTGGACGCTATTGAGGGATTGAAGCCAGTTCATGAGCATCACCAGACCTTCCTGGACCTGAACCCTGTAAGCAGCGTTCTTCTCCCCATTTAGAAAAGCAGGGGGAGGAGTCTAATATAAATTCAGAACACCTGGGGGAGGAGTCATGGTACAGAGAATAGCTTCGGTTTTGAATGCTTCTTAAAGAGACAGACATTTTTATGCTTGTTTTATTTTTTTTTTTATATAACGTAATAAAAGCACATTTGATGACTGTATATAACATCCGTCATAAATTTATCCATCCATCCATCCATTCATTATCTGTAAGAGCTTATCCAATTCAGGGTCGCGGTGGGTCCAGAGCCTACCTGAAATCATTGGGTGCAAGGCAGGAACACACCTGGAGGCCAGTCCTTCACAGGGCAACTCACACATTCACACCTACGGACACTTTTTGAGTCGCCAATCCACCTACCAACGTGTGTCTTTGGACTGTGAGAGGAAACTCGAGCACCCGGAGGAAACCCACGCAGACACAGAGAGAACACACAACACTCCTCACAGACAGTCACCCAGAGGAAACCCACGCAGTCATGGGGAGAACACACCACACTCCTCACAAACAGTCACCCGGAGGAAACCCACGCAGACACAGGGAGAACACACCACACTCCTCACAGACAGTCACCCGGAGGAAACCCACGCAGACACGGGGAGAACACACCACACTCCTCACAAACAGTCACCCGGAGGAAACCCACGCAGACACAGAGAGAACACACCGCACTCCTCACAGACAGTCACCCGGAGCAGGAATCGAACCCACAACCTCCAGGTCCCTGGAGCTGTGTGACTGCAACACACTACCTGCTGCGCCACCTTGCCGCCCCATCATAATTTTATATTATCCCAAAACATAAGGCAAAGTGTAAAGGAGTTTGTGAATCTCTTCTTACGCCCTCTAGTGGTGACTGTTTAGTAACACAGGAAAAGAGATATCTTATTTCCTTTTTTTTGTTTTGTTTTGTTACAGAATAAAAACATTAGTGAATGGTGTTTTCTTTTGTGCTTTTGTGTCTTTCCAGGATTTAGAGTGACAGGTTTGTGTTTGTGTGTGTTACAGACCACCGGGATCCTTGTCCGTGCCAGTAAGAGAGCCCAGATAAATATTCTGCTGGAGAGAGTCCCCGGATTTCCGTGAGTACAAATATTTTTGTTTATTGTATTTTCACCTTCGTTATTAATTCCTTCAGAAATCTTTGAGCCAATATGTTACATGTGTTTTTAAAATTAGCACACAATTATAAATCATTTGTTCACGTTGTACTGATGTCTTGAGCTAATTGTTTGCTGCTGTCTGCAGATTGACCAGAACCTTGAACGGCACTATTTTCCCAATCATGTTCCTGAATGAGGTGAGAGACTGAGGGTGTTACTGGGGGCTGTTGATCCCTATTCACAGTAGTACCAGCTTCTAATCTTCATCTAAGGCATTACACCAAATTCAAAACATTTTTGTGAGGATTTGATGGCATGCAGTCATATCCACATTATTAAGGTCAGGTACTCACACTTGGCCTGGTTGCCTCGTACCGTGCCTGAGCACGATTATTCCCCCTCCCCACTTCCTAATGCTCAGGACCTGAGCAGGCTTTTGTCAACAGGCAGTGGCTTTGTATTTTTGTGGTTTACTTTGAATGTTTTTTTCAGCAGTGATTCTCAGAGCACTCACATGCTTTATGGATTTATTGACTGCTGTGCAGGGATTTTTTTATTTAACTTAAATGCATGAGGACATCTACAAAATGACACAGAATAGAGATCTTTTGCTTTTGGTCTGTTTTAATTGTTGGTTGTCTTTTTGTTTTGTTTTGTTTTTTAATCACAGTCCGTCACAATTGACGACGTGTCTGCGGCGAGGCTGCACAAGCTGCTGTCCATGGTTAAACTCGTCCCCAATTTCCCCTTCGTCCTCATCGCTCTGGGAGTCCTCCTTCTTCTAATCAGCATCCTCCTAATCATCCGCTCCCGCCAGAAGAAGGTAATAATCTCCTGAGAGTGTTTTTGTGTGTCTGTCTGTCTGTCTTTGTGTGTGTTTGTGTGTGAGAGAGAGAGAACAAGTGAGAGTGACAGAATGAACAGTAAATTACTGGAGAGGGAAAGAGAGAAAAAGACAAAGCAGGGAATAGAGAGAGAGAGAGAGAGAGAGAGCAAGAGAGAGAGAGAGAGAGAGAGAGAGGGTGGGAGAAAAGTAAATAAAGTAATAAAATAGGGCAGTGAGAGAAAGGGATAGAAAAGGGACCGAAAGAGCTTAAGTAGGGGAAGGACGGAGAGAGAGAGAGAGAGAGAGAGAGAGAGAGAGAGAGAATTGTGAATGACAAAGCTTCTGAAAGACCACTGAGTTTCTGATGACTGAGTTTCATTTTCTCAGCAGCTGCTGTTCCCACAAACACAGCGGAATGTGACATTTTAGAACCAGGCACTTTTTCTCTTAACCTTACCACAATGTCCCGTGACTTCAAAGAGCCTGTACATTCATTTCTCATAATGCTTCAGGCTGTGTGTGTGTGTGTGTGTGTGTGTGTGTGTGTGCGTGCTCGCACTACTGCATAGTTCAGTTACAATTTATCAAAGAACTACTTCTTCCTAGCATCAAATGCAGCAGAGTTTTAGCAACAAGAAGCTAATCATGAAACAGATGATATGAATTGGTGTTTACTCCTCTGGGAAAACCACTAGCTATCAGCCATGCATCAGTAACCCATATACATTTTAAATGTTACCAATAGCAAAGGTTTATTTGTTTGTGCTACTGTAAATGGGCAAAAAAGTGTTCTGTATCTGCTAGCATGCTAATACATGTAGGTACCTTGCTAGCTAAATTTACCTCAGCAAACTCTTTATGGAACTGCTAATGTTGGTCATTGCAGATGTGATATTGCTTGATGAATATCTTAACCTGGAACAGTAGATCATTTTGACATGTGAATGACAAAGAAATATGAATTGTTAGCAATGATAGAAGACAACCCGGTCTCAGACTTACTCGTGATGTAGTCACATATTCAGGGGACTGCAATTCCTGACATAGTCGCATATTTCCGACATTTTATGCGACAATATCACAATCATAAGTGTATGAGTAATTACCATAGAAACATTTTGCGACACGAAAACACTTCCTCATTAAGGCGTCATTACCATCCGTTAATACCATTGTCTTATTTATATTTACAGAAAATATAACGTTACTAATTCGTTATTTGCTAAAATATCGAAGCAAATAATTGCTAGAGAAATGTCCTTTTCAGTATTAACCTTTTGAAAATGAGTCAAAATAACGTTAAGTGAAAGAAATGTACTTGTTAGAGCTAAAGCTAAAGTAAGACACTAATAATAAGCATTGCTTAGGAGAAATATTACAATAAAATACTTTATGCCTTTGTTGGAATAACAACCTGTGTTATGTAATTCGCATTATGCCTTTTTCTATGTTATGAGTAATGACGCCTGTAATGAAAAAGAGTTTTCGTGTCACTGTCGCATAGTGTTTATATGGTAATTACCCATACACTTATGATCGTGATATTGTCGCATAAAATGTCGGATATATACAACTATGTCTTGAATTGCAGTCTCCTGTATATGTGACTATATCCCAGGTTGTAGACGAATTAAAAACTGGTGCGTTCATATAAAAAAAAAACGCTCACTCCTACCTCCTAAAGGCATTATTAAGTAGATAAACAAATATGAAATATACAATTGTTTCTCATCGCTGCCCTCTAAAGGTGTTAACTAACATTAAATAAATCAGTTTTACACAGTTCAGTCTTAAAAGGCGTTAACAAATATCAAGTAAGCAAATGTTGCTCACCACCGCCCTCTATAGGTGATATTGAGAGGTGAATGGTTGATTTCATTCTAAATAAAAGCACAAGTGCAGAAGGATGATAATTCTGACTGGATAGTTTTGCAATGGGTGTTTCAAAGTCTTAACAATGAATTAAAAGTGTAAGCTTTCAGAGTTAAATACAACATAATGATTCTATTAGTGAAAACATTATTACAGGCGTGTTAGTGTGTTATTTTTGATTTCATTTTGAGTTGATTTCTCTTTCTGTCTCTCTCTCTCTCTCTCATTTCATTAAACTTTATCTCTGTCTGAATGTATATCAGCGTTGTTCAAAGAAAAACATGTATCTCCAACGGTTTTCAGAGTAGGACTTCCAGTGGAAGTCAATGTAAAAAGCAATAATTCTGAGATTTGGAGCATTTCTATTGGTCCATTCATCATGACATTTCCACAAAATTTAAAGCACAGCTGTGTTCAAATGATGTCGTAAAAATTGAGATACACGTTTTTATTTGGACGGCGGTGATATGGTATTGTACTCACCTTTATAAAATTTACCTAACTTTTTGACTTTCATAACGTTTAACCTTTCTCAATGAATGCTTAGTATTTAACCACATTTCTTCATGTGACTCTTCACCCAGAGGGAAAAGCGCTTTGATTTTGCAGAAGCTTACTATTCTGGTCCTGTAAGTGTCCACTTTACTAACCCCTGCTCACGATTTTATCACTTCCTCTAACCATTTTCTACGTTTGGTAACATTAAGACCGAAGTGCTTCGGTTTCTTGATAAGAAGTCAAACTAAATCTGTAGAACAGAAAACTAATTCCACCAGTGAATCTGGTGTCTGAAGTTTGCTTTTTTTAGTTTTACACTGCAGCTATGGGTATAGTTTCCCTCTATTTTACCTATAGAACACATTATATATGTAATAATTTATTTGTTTTTTTTCCCCCCACAACTTAGTAGCTCTGTATTTAGCAAACTAAATTATATATTGAACATTATATTTAACATAATCAGAGAATGTTTGCACACAGTTGTAAAAACTTCAGTGGCCTCAGAACCTCTTGCCTTAAGCTTTATTACTCTTCTCATTCAACTGAACACTGCAGTGTGTTTACACACTCTACACGTCACATCAGCTGATTTTCCACCATGAAACCAAAGCCCTGAACCAGGTCAAACATGACCGGGTCAAACATGGAGCTGATTAAATCGCCCTGATCTTTTCTGACATCATCAGCAGTCTGTGGTGCTTTACTTAGCAAGTTATGCCTTTCCCCACCTCTAATTTGTCAGTCAGCCAAGACACTTTCAGGGTCTGCAGTTTCCTATGAGGTAAATGTAGCTTAACAAACACTGGAAGCTTATATACCAGCATTATGTAATCTCACATACACTGGGTTAATAAGGTTTCTGACCTCGAATGACATATACATCTGGCGTAACATCATGCTTTTGGACAACAATATACCGACCGTCTACTGCCAAATAGTCAGATAACCAAGACATTAGTTTAGGAATTGAACAACGAGGCTTATTTTAAATTCATACAAAAAACTCTGGGTAGTTTTATAAGGTGGCTAACCACTAAATGTACACTTTTGTGCTTCAACTAGCATGGCGCTAACAGCCTGCCTACATAATATCTCACACTAAATGCTTTTACATTTGGAAGTTCAGAATTTAGCCACATTTGTTAGCATTATGCTAACATAATATAGTGTTAGGAAACACATAATTAAGTCTGTTAGAAATTACTTAGTCATGAGGAGGATGTGGGTGGGTAATTGGTTGCTAAAGGCTTCCATTCCTTGTTAGCTATGTAGCGTCCATGCAAAAACTCATCAGATTTAAGATTTTACTATATTTGTGAAGTAGGGGAACTGGTTGAATTGGTTTCAGTTTACCTTAATTTCTTCCGATTGCTTTATGAAATTGCTTTATAGAATAAATATCAGCAGCTGTGTGAATGTGTTAAGGCTTGACTTTACCGTGAAGTAAAAATAAGCTGGATTTTATTTTGTACAGAAATATAACTGTTTTTGTTTGTTTGTTTTACTCCTCTGTTTCCACAGAACTCAACAAAATCGGAAACCACTTATTCTCCAGTCAGCGGCAAAGCAGAAGATTCGTCTGAGAAAAATGGAACATTTGTTCTAACGTCAGTTGAGAAATCCTGAATGGTGTTCAGAGAAATCCTGAGTGTATGTGAATGTCTGTGTGGTGTGTGTATGTGTGTGTCTGTCAGTCATTAATACTAGTTTTTAAAGTACCACTGATTCAGCTGGAAGACTTTAAGCTCTTGTCCACTGCTGGGTTGTTAAAACATGACATCACAGTCCTTCCATTCAGGACACAAATGGTGCGATGAATGTTTGGGGAGGATTTCATGGTCAACTGAGACATCGTGAACATATGACAATAGTTCCTCTTAGATTTGTGTCAAAAGGCAAAGCAAAACCCACACTCTGATCACGTTACCTGACCTGAACACAACCCACACACAGCTGCAGTTTGGCCAGAAGTTTGTGGACATTGGTCCACGCTGTGTTTCTTATGACGTAAATGGTTTTAACGGAGTGTTAGTTCCCTGTTTGGTGCAGTGACATTCTCAAAACATGTTGGAGAAGTTAGATAGTGACACTACATACTGGAACTCTGGTTCCATCGATATTAATGAGGTCAAATGACATGAAAACGATGTGGTGGGGGTTTTGCTTTGCATGTATTGCATGTCACTATGGAAAAATAGTGCTGTTTGTGCAATCGGTTTCTGTTTTTTAAAACTCTAGTGATTATATTTTGGCAACAGTTGTCTCATAAATGTATGTTTGAATGAATGAGTGTACTACAGAAGGGTCGTTGTACCCTTTGCCTTTATGCGGTCATTAATACTGAGCCGTCCCCGTGTGCTAATGAAGCATATGGCAGGTCATTTCAGGTCAAACTCAGGATTTGTGGGTCACACATATCAGAGTATTTTTAAAAAAAAACAAATGAACACATTTTTAGACTGAATATCTATCTGCGACCACAACAAACATTGATGCAAATGTTCACAAACAAGGGGGACATTTTTCAGCTTTTTTTTAACACGTTATTCCCTGTCAAATTGGGCTTCACGGATTAATAATATGTTTCTCTCTGTTTACTGAGAAGAAACATGGCAACTATCACAAGGATCACTGTGTATTATTAAATGTACCCCCCGCAATTATGCATTCAGTTGTGTTCGTCGTTGACCCGGTGCAGCCAAACTTTTGGACATGACCGTATCTGAGCCTATTTGTTTAATCACTTTGCAGAACAGCACAAAGTGTGTTTGAAATGTATATATGAGGTTATATATGAGTCCTTCCCCATTTCAATCACTATTTAAATCAAAGAAGGAATGGAGTCAAAATTAAATTTGAATAAATATAAATGACATTCCATAGGAATGTGTTCCATCAAGGAATAGTTGGGTGAAAAATGAGATTTTCCGAATGTAACCAGTCCGTCAAAATATGTCACGAATCAGAAAACGCCAAATATATTGTTTTATAACAATTATTAAATATTGTGAATGTTACGAATAACTAGTCTTCGCCCCCTAGTGGCTCGGCTGCTGCTTACACTGTTTATAGACCTGACAATAAAGGATATTCAGGCTGTTACTACTGGCTTTAACTATGTGACATATTTGATTTCTTGTCAAACTATTCCTTTTGTGCTTTGCTTACAGAGAAAATAGAAGGAGAAGTATTGAAATAGTGTCTGCGATTTAATTGCAGTACTGTTACTGAATTTAAAATGAATTTTAAACTGAATTTTTCTGTTTTTTTAGTGTGCTAACAATATGTTTATGTTACCGTTATCTGTTTTATCAACTATCACTAATAACTGCTGCAAGCAGAATAAATAAATCATTTTATTCGTGTTAGGGCAAACTAAGTGTATTGTCACATTGCACTAAAACAGCCCAGTGTTATGTTTTTTATTGTATACTTCATGCCGTGGTGTTCTTTGCTGGTTTTTTTTGTTTTTTAATCCCCATGTCCTAATACCTGCTGATCTGATCATGTGCCAATCATATGGTGCGATTTTTATGAAGCAGTATAGAGGCTTTTCAAAGACGGCACTTAACGGAGATGTCTTTGTCGTTCCAATTCCATGACCCTGGCTAAGTTCGAGGTGTGTTAAACAACATAGACCCAATGCCAGTTTTGTTTTCTGTGAAATAAACAGCCTTATTTAGAATTTGTCTTATTTTAAATATCACATTAAATAACAACTACAAACGCAATAAGGCCAGTGGCACCTTTCATTTCACAAAGTGAACAAAATGTTTTCGTCCATTTCATAATTAATAATAAATTTGTCTTTATTTAATGTGTTAGACGTCTGAGACCTGTACGTTTAATTTAGAAGACAGTATGAATTTTCTAATTGAAGTTATCAGTTAGTCTGGATGTAACATGACTTTAATGCTGTATACTTTTGACCGTATTTGGTTAAAAATTGTTACTTTTTCAACTGTGTGTCATAATTTAATATGAAAGACGTGTCGTGTACTTTTAAACACACAAAAAATCTGTATCCAAGTCTATTTGAAGAGTTTAGCCTAATCTTTATATTAGCTTCTGCGTTTTAAATTAGTCTGCACACATTTCTCTACATTTTGTATATGTGAAACAAAAAAGCCGTCCTGTGTTTTCAATAAAATAATAAATCTGTTGTAACTGACTTGTTTTTGGCTCTTTTTACAAGCATCTCATGTGTATTTACATCTAAACATTAATATAAAAATGTACTCACTGACTTTAGACATTCATTCACCAGCCATTTCATCATTTACGTGTGCAGTTCCAGAAGACCATAAATTGTAGTTGCACAATTTTCTAGGCTCCTGTCACATTTCTACATTTAAACTAATGTGAAACTAGTTTGTGTCAAAAGTTTGAACTGCACTTTGGCCTTAAGCAAAGGTTAGAGTCTGTGTGCCTTCATAGAGAGGTGCCATCTATGCACCCATGATTGTGCCCTTAGTGTGGACTGCATGGTTTGACACCAAAAATTGGACATTGAGGCTAGCCTTCGGGGACTGATTCTTATACCACGCGTAAAGTTCTGTTTCGTGTAGCCCTTTATTAAATCTTAAGCGTTATAGTGTGCAGGGGCCAAGCCAGTGCCCAAATACTTATCCAGTTATACAAAAAGACCTAACTATAGAAACCAAAACACATCTCGAGAAACTTTTTAAATAGCACCCAGACTGTGGAATGACCAAAAGTAGAAACAAAAAGAGGAAAATATTTTAGAATCATTATTTATCACAGAGCAGATTTTTAAAAAATCTCATTCATTTCTGGCGTAAACATCCAAATTAGACCCAGAATTCCTAACATGCAGTGGTAGCGAAAATATTAGCTTAGCTTTCTTTTTTTTTTATTGTATTTTATAGTATTGAAGCTACCCAGTAAACATTTAGCCGTTGATTCAACGTTGAAATAACGAAATGACTGCTGTCTAATCAACGTTCTTTTAAGGTTGAAAATGAAAGTTGAAAAGACGTCTATCAGACGTATTTTGGACGTCCATTGACGTTAATAATTGGTCCCGAAATAAATTACTTGTATAAAATGCATTTTGGACGTCCACTGACGTTATAGATTGGCCACCACTTGATAACTAACTTATTAAGATGGATTTTGGACGTTCATTAACGTCTAAAATATGTCCTTGACGGACAGACTACTTTTAGACCTATTTCCTTGTTTACTGGGTAACTGCAAAGATAGCTTTTCTGTCAACTTACTAATTTTAGCATATAGCATGCTCATGTGATTCTCAAAACACTTTTCTTGATTTTTCATGTTTTTGATGTTTTAAACACTGAGCTCACTATATGAATAAACTTTTTGTTTGTATTACAGTTATATTATGCTCTTATCTTGCTTTAAAAATAAATCAGCTAGTCTATATTTTTCATAATAAATAGCTTGTAGCTTCAAAAGCTAATGTTTTAAAGTAGCTTCCCGAGCACTGCTAATATGACCACGAGTCCAATACAGAGCAACCGTAGGATTTAACGGTCCGCTAGAAGTGCACTCATTAGTGTAGTAGTGCTGTAGTTATTGGTTTGGGACGCGACCTCGGCCTCAGTTCGTCTCCACTCCGGTAGATGGTGATACAACAGCAGCGCTCGTGTTTTCTGGTGTTTTCTGCGTCGTTAAACTCTGTACTCTGTGTCAGAGCGAGTTTACAGCTGATATACTCAATAATAAACCTCATTTTTGGTGAGTAAAGATGTCTCTTTCGTGTTTGAAGGCTTTATCTGTGTTATATGTTATACTTTGTGGTTGTAAGTGTGAATTTGAAGGCAGTTAGAGCGCTGTGCTTGTGTTTTTGAGCTGTGTTGCTGTTATCTGTGAAAAACACTATATATATTTTTTATTTTAACGTACTGGTTTATTAACTGTATTCCTTTCTAACAGGGTTTTAATAGACACCCCAAAGAAGTTGAGGTTCTGAGTTGTTAATGTAATATAAGGCGATTATTTCCATAATATGCTTCTTTAATGGTCAGGACTCCCTCAGGACCCAAACAGAGCGGGTGTGATTGGGTGGAGGGCGGCACGGTGGCGCAGCCACACAGCTCCAGGGACCTGGAGGTTGTGGGTTCAATTCCCGCTCCGGGTGACTGTCTGTGAGGAATGTGGTGTGTTCTCTCTGTGTCTGCGTGGGTTTCCTCCGGGTGACTGTCTGTGAGAAGTGTGGTGTGTTCTCTCTGTGTCTGCGTGGGTTTCCTCCGGGTGACTGTCTGTGAGGAGTGTGGTGTGTTCTCCCTGTGTCTGCGTGGGTTTCCTCCGGGTGACTGTCTGTGAAGAGTGTGGTGTGTTCTCCCTGTGTCTGCGTGGGTTTCCTCCAGGTGACTGTCTGTGAGGAGTGTGGTGTGTTCTCTCTGTGTCTGCGTGGGTTTCCTCCAGGTGACTGTCTGTGAGGAGTGTGGTGTGTTCTCTCTGTGTCTGCGTGGGTTTCCTCCGGGTGACTGTCTGTGAGGAGTGTGGTGTGTTCTCCCTGTGTCTGCGTGGGTTTCCTCCGGGTGACTGTCTGTGAAGAGTGTGGTGTGTTCTCTCTGTGTCTGCGTGGGTTTCCTCCGGGTGACTGTCTGTGAGGAGTGTGGTGTGTTCTCCCCGTGTCTGCGTCTGTGAGGAGTGTGGTGTGTTCTCCCTGTGTCTGCGTGGGTTTCCTCCAGGTGACTGTGAGGAGTGTGGTGTGTTGTCTGCGTGGATTATTCCACCAACCAAAAAACATCCAGTCAGCAATGTCCTGTGTCACTGAAGTAGACTGATGACCACCTAAGAGTGGAAAGTCCAAACTACTGGGTGTTGTAATCTGGAGTTTCAAAAATCTAACTAATTTTCTCATTGTGAAATCAGTGGGATTTTACCTGGATGTTGATGATGCAGTTTACTTTATTTTCTTTAGTGTCTTTTTATTGTTTTTCTTCTTCCCAGCGCTCTTTGTTTAGGGAAGTGAACTCCAGCCATGGTCTGCATCCCCTGCATCGTCATCCCCGTCCTCCTGTGGGTTTATAAACGATTCCTGGAGCCTATCCTCTATCCATTCATCTCTCCTATCGTCAGCCGCTTCTGGACTAAAAAAGCAGTTCAGGAGACAGCAGCAGATACAGGAAAGGGCAGCGCCACCTGCAAGGTGAACAACACTTATAAACCCGTGCTGTAGTCATACAGACGTCTGGTTCCATACACAAACACTGTAAATAAACTGCCGTATGAAAATGTTGTTTTTCAGGCTGAATGCAATGGTACTGCTGATGTTTCGGAGGCTAACGGTGTGACGCCAGCCTCAGACAAGAAGAAAGACTGACACCACGCATTCCTGTCTGAAGAGTCCTTAAAGAGAAGATTCTGCATTAACCAAACAGTAGAAGTGGGTCAGTGCCCACATAAATATATATTTAATTCCATTTTTCATTAAAGAGCTCTAACTGTGAAGAAAGGATTCTTAAATATCGACTCTGTACTCCGCTGCTCCTTCATTCCCTGGTTCGGTTTGAGAAGAGAGTGCTTTTACTTCTGTATATTTCCAGAATCATTTTGAGCTGTGTTTAAGAGAAATAAATATTTACATTTCCCAGTTTTTACTGTTTTCTGTGCAAAGGTCTATGAAGATTAACGTTTTATTTAAAAATACGTTTTGTAATTGATAATAAAGAGCCTTAGCAAATCTTAGAAATGACAATAAAACATTCTAATCGATTTCATTCTGTTTATTTATTCACAAAATAGCAAAAACATTTTATAAAAATACTGTACTGTACTACAACTTTCCAACAGCAGGGGGTATCACAGGTCTGTTTTGAAAAGGAAGTGACGTCACATGCCACGCAGCGCTTAATTCCACCCCTTTGTGTCGTGCTCCATTAGGCACACTCGTCCCCTATTTACTGTGCACTCCCTAGTTCACATAAGAAAAACAGGCCCGTGAGCACCTAGTCCACACTTTGACGCCAAAATGGCCGACCCCTGTGTGCTTACTAAGTATTCTAGTTTACAAATACTTAGATAATTCCCTTTTCAGAGCTTATATACATATCAAAATGCATAGTTTTATTAGCGTTTTATTAGTTTTCAAGAACACCAGTTCTTACAAGCAATGTTGTAATGAGATTTGGGTTCTAGTTCAAGATCGAAGGGGTGCACGAATACGGCTGAATCAGGCTCTATAAACAAGTACACTCAAATTGTTCCAGTATCTCAACCTGGCTGGTGACATACCTTCAAAATAAATTAAGATGTGGGAACCAATTAAACAACGCTTCTGAACAATTTAATAAAGTCTGTTTAAATTGTTGACAACTCTTACATTCTTTTTAATTATTTAAATTTTATTTCACCAGCAGCAAGGCTCTGCAATTATGCAATTAGTTAAGAGTTAAGCGTTTTAAAAGTATAGTATAAGCACAAATAATAGTTCACAAGTGAAGTGCCCTAGAAAGTGAGTGCGCGAATTGGGACGCGCCCTGGATCGGAGCTCAGCGTAGAGTGTGAATATGGCGACGCTGGATATCGAGCAGAGAGAAGTCGGCCGAAGTTGCTCGGGAGAACAGAGCTGAGAAGACAGAGCGGGGAACTACGAGAAATCAACGGGGAACCCTCGGAGAACACGGATAGACGCGGTTGGGAGCCGGAGCTGAGCGGTGAACTCCGAGCGTGACTACGGCGGGGACTGATGCCGTGTCGCCGGTTGTGTTTGGGAGCGAATCCGGCGCTTCTCTCGGCGGTTGTGGAGCTCGGGGCCGGCTCTGAGGCAATCTCCGCGGGTATGCTTTGCGGGGCGGCCGCGGCCCGGATGCGGGTTTGAAGCAGCTGTAAGCGGCTGTGTGTTTGGATCATAACCGCGTTCCCGGAGCCGCAGGGGAGATGTATTTTGTGAGCGGCTGGCCGCGGAGGCTGCTGTGTCCGCTGCGGAGCAAAGAGCGGCCGCTTCACCTGCAGCACAGCCACCACAGACTCTTTTTCTCCATTCTCTCTCACTCCCAGATCAGCATCTGGTTCAGCAGGGTGAGTGAATCAATCCTGGATTGTGTTCACAAACAACACTCTCACTCAGCCTTACAGGTTTCTTAGTTTAAAAACCAACAAGATTAGCGTCCTGTCGGTGTTTTCACCGAAAGCAGCGAGTGTTGGGGCTTACGTTTCCGTTCCACCTTAAATGGCACGTCACTTGTTTACTGGTGCCCACAAATACAAGAGCTACAGGTACACTTCGAAGGCCGCGCCACCTTAAATTGTACAGTTCCACCTTTTCAGCAGTAATAGTATATCAACCACAGCGTCATTTAAGGTGGAATGGAAAATCTGGGTTAGGCACAAACTTCAGGCAGAACACAATTGCCTTTATGACATCATAATGACCCATTTCAATACGGCCTGATTTCCACACGTTAACTGTTATTTAATAGGTGAGTCCAGCCCAGTTATAGCGTGCAATAGCCTCTTTAAAATACAGATTTTAGGATAAAAACATCAAATTATTCTCCAAACAATTATAGTTAAGTGTTTAGTTTTGCTTTCTGTATCGACTTTGAGTTTTGCAGTCACTGCTGGTTCCTGATGTTTCAGGTCTGAACTAGAGCTGGGCGATGTGACGGCAAATCAATATCACGATTAATTGAACATTTTACCTCGATTTTGGTTAATGGAAGTTTATTATTATTAATTAACTAATTAATTAATACATTTTTGAGCCTCATACTTCACTCACGAGGCTTGTCGAAGTCTAGTTATGTCCAGATGTGGGGCAGACACACCTGACTACAGCACAGTAGTGTAGATTTAAGGGGACAGTACAGGAACACTCAATGTCATTGATCAGCAAACTTGCATTGATTCGAATTTCTGAATTTTGAATACATTTTTGATTATTTGCTCAGCCCTAGTCTAAACACAGCAGACTAGTGTTTTATTGCTTATTTTACAGTAAAAACAAAAAGATTTTTAGTCACAAAGCATGTTTGCTGCTGTTTTTGTGCTTTGTGGTGAGTTCCACACACCATTTAGTGAGCACTAGATAACAATTGCCTAAATATCAGAAGCCTATTAGTAAGTAACATGCACTGCAGAAACAACACTGTGTAACTTAGTAGAGGGTAGTTAGCACCAGGTACTGTTGGGGTATTTGGTACCCCTTTGCGCACAGTAATAGCCGCTGCTCTTCTAGCAGGGTTTACACTAGATGTGCTGGAACACTGCTGTGAGGAATTGATTGTATTCAGCCATGTTAGACATGGAATATCCCAAAGATATCAGATGGAGGTTGACCACTCCAGAGAACATGATTCCGCTGCTCCACAGCCCAATACAAAGGTGATTTATACCTCTCTGGCTGATAGATGGCATTGAGCATGGCGACCATAGGCTCATGTGCATCACTTGATCGTTTTCTATGGACGTAATACAGGCTGTGAGGGCTTTTCAGCAATTTGTGGATTTCAATGTACAGACACACACACACACACAAAGCCCTACCATCCCAGTGAGCCTCAGTAATGTGGCTGTGTGTATAGACTGTTCTAGTCCTGACTTGTTGGGAAAACTGCGTTGCCAGAGGCACACATTTTCTCTCTCTCTCTCTCTCTCTCTCTCTCTCTCTCTCTCTCTCTCTCAGGTTCTCTACACAGTGTCTCTCTATCTATGCATAGATTTTTTTTCTCCACATACACATACACTCTCATTCTGTCACACTGTGTGTGTCATTGTTTCTCACACTTTCACTGCACACATTCGCTCTCTCTCTCGCTCTCTCACCCCCCCAGTGCACATCTTCACACTCAGACAACAGTAATGGTGTTAGTATCAGTGCACTGAGTGTGGAGTGTGTCATGTGGAAGATGTTAATCAAGAGCAAAAACTAAATCTCTCTTCCTCTAAAACCTAGTTTTCGCTAGTGATTCACAGAAATAAAAATTGTTGCCCAAAGCTGTAAACTGAAGAAACTGAAAACAGATCTCTCTCTCCTTAAAAGAACACATACAATATTTGAAGTAGTCCTGGGTGATTAAAAGTGATTTCGGTGGGTCCGGAGCCTACCCGGAATCACTGGGCACAAGGCGGCAACACACCCTGGAGAGGGCGCCAGTCCTCCATAGGGCCACACACACTCACACTTTCACTCCCACCTACGGACACTTTTGAGTCGCCAGTCCACCTACCAACGTGTGTTTTTTGTACCGTAAACCCACACAGACACAGGGAGAACACACCACACTCCTCACAGACAGTCACCCGGAGGAAACCCACGCGGACACAGGGAGAACACACCACACTCCTCACAGACAGTCACCCGGAGGAAACCCACGCGGACACAGGGAGAACACACCACACTCCTCACAGACAGTCACCCGGAGGAAACCCACGCAGACACAGGGAGAACACACCACACTCCTCACAGACAGTCACCCGGAGGAAACCCACGCGGACACAGGGAGAACACACCACACTCCTCACAGACAGTCACCCGGAGGAAACCCACGCTGACACAGGGAGAACACACCACACTCCTCACAGACAGTCACCCGGAGGAAACCCATGCAGACACAGGGAGAACACACCACACTCCTCACAGACAGTCACACGGAGCAGGACTCGAACCCACAACCTCCAGGTCCCTGGAGATATGATTTTTAAATTATGCTAATATAATAAAAGCAGTAATAGGAAAAACATTGAAGTTATTAACTCTGTTTAACAATTTTTAGAAGCATTTTCTTTTCAAACTGATTGTTTTTCTAAATTGTTTTACTGTGATAATTATTGATATCGAAGAGTATAGAAAATATTGTGATAATCTTTTATCAATATTGCTCCAGCCTAATTTGACTCGCGTATTAATATCATTCACAGCATTGATTAATTAATAAAAATAAGCGGTTCTTTAAAGTGAACACCAGATGTTATTGGGTGAGCACCTGGTCTTATTAATCCAGCACCAACTGCTATCTTGTGGGCACCAAACACTCTAAGATGGGCATCTGATTCTGTTGAGTGTGGTACAGATGCTATCAAGTGAGGACCGTATACTTTAGAGCGAGGGTGCATCATCTCCACGCGTTGGTACGTGCTAAAAACACATCAACCGCAACAAAAAAACAAAAACAAACCATAAACCGGAGAGCACAGGCCTTTTCTCTTTATTATGAGAGCAGATGGTCAGAATAATCTCTCTGTTTCCGTCCACTTCTCGGTCTTTAATCAGTGCGAGGAGAGGACTGACGACTGTTTGTAATAAAAGGAAGTGTTGGGCTCTGGCCTCATATTTCAGTGCTCTTTTACAACAGAGTTTCAACAACATTCTGCTGTCAGCTGCTTAATATAAACTGTGTGTTTTATAGTGAGACTTGAGAGAGGGAGAAAATGCATCCCAGCAGGAGGTTTCAGATCTCAGATCAGCCATGTCTGTAATATCTGATCCATCAGTGC
This sequence comes from Hoplias malabaricus, assembly GCF_029633855.1. NCBI lineage: Eukaryota > Metazoa > Chordata > Actinopteri > Characiformes > Erythrinidae > Hoplias > Hoplias malabaricus. Next base: position 33,009,574 of record NC_089814.1, on the reverse strand, counting down.
GTATTTTAAAGTTTAAAGTGCCACTGAGAGAGAGGAGTTCCTCTCTGAGATGAGTCGATTTCCTCCTTTTTTTTATTTTTTCCATCTCTTCCTTTCTGTTAATTTGTGAGAGCTTCTGTTTCTATGAAAATCTGAATGCGTAGGTCATTACACTTTCATTTCCTAAAGTGAGCTTAAAGGCTAAGCACCACTTAATGGACCTCCATGAGTATTTCACATTATTGTAGTTACTGACAGATATAAGTATGAATTAAAATGAAAATAGCAGCTTAATTTGCTTTAAAACTGACAATTTTATTAAATTGACGGAAAAACCCGAGCTCTCTACGGAAATTCTGGAACGCAACCATGACGTCACTGGTGGACAACAGCTGAACAACGCCGCGGTAAAACACCGTTATGACTGACTGTTATGACAGTATCTAGCTAAATAACCAACATTATTCATGACAGTAGCCTAGCAATAAGCTAAACTCAAATTTAGAGGTACCGTTATTCTTGTAAATGTGATCGAAGTCGAACTCGAATTCATCCGACACTATAAACCTCCGTAATGCAGCTACGTAGCCGAGTATAATCTGAGCCACCGAGTTTAGCGAGTCAAGCTAACGTTAACTAACACCAACTAAAACAGGCGAAGTGAGTGTCCTTACCCTGTTTACCTCCATGTTACAGAGGCTCTTGAACACCTTTCGTTGGTGTCCTTACATGCCCATATTGTTGGAAAAGCGCCAGTGAAATGAGCTACAGATAACGGAGTGAGCGGATGGTCCTTTCCAAAGTGCCCGTTTAAAGTTGACAAATTTAGTCCATTTTCTGGATATTTTGGGATCTTTGGGCCATTTGTTCACAGATGTCCCACTGTACATTGAATGATTGCAGCCCAAAAAAACACACCTTTTCCTCATTTTGCATTAAATTAAGTGCAGCTTCTAGAGTTGTTGTCCACCATCTACGTCACAGGCAAGACGCCTATTAGGGGGGGGGGGCAACGGTCTTTTAAACCTTATTCCTTGAATTTGCAAGAAATAACATGTTTTCTGACTCTCAATAAACACAAGTTAGGAACTCAAACTCCACTGGATTTATTTGTTTGACACTTTCATAGAGCTGCTGCTTAGCCTTTAAAAATCATTAACAGAGTTCACTGAATTAAACGAATTTGCTGGGTTTAGTTTTCGTATTTATCTCCTTGTTAAACCAGAGCTGTGTCATGGCTTTGTGTGTTCACAGCTGTTAGTGTTTTAAATAATGTCTTGTATTGTACAAACTATAATAGGATGATGTGATATTTGCACCAGTAGTTGGTGTATTGAGTGAAGGAAATGAGAAATAATAGCTGAGATATGTGTGCTTTGAAGCAGTGTGTATTTTTAGGTGTTTTTCTAAACGGTATTATTTGGCTGTGGTTATCTAAAGATGTTGATGAAGTTGTCCATTCCTCACTAAAATTCTCATGGCTTACAGGCACTGAGACCACATACACTTCAGATTTTACTCACCTTCAGATTTTGTGTTTCCCAGTTTTTGCTCCAGTTAGAAGTTTTGACAATTTTTGCATTCCATATTACAGATACAGCCCTGTGCTGTTTAATGTCCTTCCAGTCAGTATCCATTCACCTTAATGGTCATGGTTAAATAAAATAAATGCAGGGCATCTGTGTCCTTTAAGAGCTTGTGTGTGTGTGTGTGTTTTCCCTTAAACTTTCCCTCTTCAGGAATTTTGTTATAAATACTCATTTCGCCTCAGTTGCTTTTCTCAAAACAACTTCAATGGGAAATGTGTATTTTAACGCCGGAAATGGCAGCCATAAACAGCCCCAACACAAGCGGCCAGCCTCTAAGTAGCGCTTTCAACAATGACACCAATGATTGAGTCAATTTTATTGTTTAAAGGAACAGTATGTAATATTTTTATCTTAAAAGTACAGCTTCAGAATCATTGTAACACTTCACTGAGCTGTAACGGGGAGAACAGAGCCTCTGTTGTTGCTACTCTAGGCTCCGCACTGCAGAAACGGCACTATGTAACAGGCTTTAAAGGAACATCTACAATTGTGGGTATACACAATTGTAATCTCTGTATTATTTAAGGTGGAATGGTGTGTTTGAGGGGAAATAAACGACAATTGTTTGTATGTGGCTGAAATTCCCTGTTGGAATTACCACAGAAACTCCTTTGTAACTCGAGCTTGGTTTTGTAGCACTTTTGCTAATATAGTTAGCCGTATCCCAGAGACCTTTCCACCTTAATGATCGGAAACAGCAAAAATATGTCAGTGTTACCCACCTATGGAGCAGGAATAGAGCAATATCCTCATCTTGATTCATGCTTTTCAACATTTGGAGTTCTCTAAATTGCCTTTGTCTTGAGCAGAGAGAGAGAGAGGATGCCTAGCATAACGGACCTAGCCAGTTTGTTTTTCTACTTATTTACAGACACTGGGGCTTCGTAAACACAAACGCAAACAGCAGTGTTTTATTATTTTTATTTATTTATTAATTTATTTTTAAATTAATTATGATTTACACCTTTTAGAGGCTACTTTCCCATTTTAAAGTCAATTATACCTTCATATTAAATCTATTAATGTTGCTGAATTATGCTGTCTGAATATTTCCTGAAAACAGGAAGAAAAAGACGTACTTATTCTCAACATCTGTGAAAATGTTCCTAAGCAGTGCTCGAGTATTGTGATGCGGTTGTGAAGTGGGGGACAGTTAAGCGTCCCCAGGGGACGACGGCAGATGAATGCGCCTCTGATGCCAATTCTCGCCCACTGTAATCCTCCTCCGTCTGCTCACTCGACGTTATTTCTGCTTTTCACTTTCTTTTCCTCTTTCTGGCTCTTTCTCTCATGTTATTGTCCTCAGCCGTGGCTGTTGAAGTGTGTCACAGGCTAGTTATTTGATGTTGACGTGATTGTCATGTGAACAAATGGCTTTATATCGTCTCTGTCAGAATAAAGTCAAAGCCTTGTGTCTTCAGGAATGTTACAGCCCAAACCCTAGTGCTGGATTCTTGATGTGTGTGAGCTAAAACTGCTCGGTCAGGGCTCCGGTGACCACTGCAGGACACTGTTTTGCCTGTAGCTGTTGTGGTTGAAACCCATGGCAGTGGTTTTTGGTCATGCGGAGACTGAATCGATGTGTCGCCTCTAAACCCAGTGACCTTGCAAAGGAAGCCAACACAGACACGCATACTGTAGCCTTCTTGTTGAAACACCATTTTTAACATGCCCTCGATGACCTATAGCCACCATTTCCCCCTCGAGGGGAATCCCACACCCTTGGAGAATCAGTCTACAGCTCTGGAGCTCAGCTGACGTTTGTTACGCAAAGCGGTAGTGGTAGTGAATAGAACCAGACCTCCTCCTCCTCCTAAGCTCCTAACATGCATATGAATGCATGCCCTGACTGTTTGACCATAGGGAGCCAGGGTAGGTTACATTTTTCATTGTAGAGACGTCTCTAATTCTCAAATAATCAATCACTTTTGGTGCTTTTCCATTGCACGGTATCTACTCGACTGAGCTCAGCACGGCTCAACACGCTTATCCCAAGTGAACAAATGCTGGAAATTCTTCTTAAATCTGTGTGGCTTTAGTTTGGCGCTCAGGCTTTGTTTGAGTAAGGCTGGAAGAGAAGTGCGAGCAGACAAGTGAGAAGACGTCCAGACCGACGAGGAGCGGGTGTGAACTCAGACACGGGGGTGACATTTCCTGAGAAACCTATAGAGGTTTATTCACAGAAACGTGTCTGAACCTGTAGCTGCGCTAAGCCTTACCCCAAAGCTACCATCAGTCCTATCTTTCTCTATTCTTCTCTCTTCCTCTTTGTGATTCACCCTTTCTTTTGATCCTCCTCTCTTCCTCTGTTATTACGCTTGGATCCTCCAATCCTCTCCTTTTCTCCATCTTCTCTATCCCCCCGGGTCTTCCTCTCGTTCTCCTTTCTTATCCTTTTGTGTTAGCTCTGTCTTTCTTGTATCCCCCTCTTTTCCTCGCCCACCTTCCATTCCTTCCATTGTCTGCCTCTCTCTTTTGTTCTACCCCTCTTCCTCCCTTCCCTGTCTTTCTCTCACAGTTGGTTCTTCGTTTCATCTCCTCATGTCTTCCTTTTTGCTTCCATCGTCTCCCTGTGTGTCCTCCACACTCTTTAAATAAAACAGTAGGTGAGAGAAATGTAGCTACAAAGTAGCACTTTTCGACACAACACCGGCAAACCATTAACAAGGCACCGATTTGTCGCAAGAGCATCACACACACACCTGTGGACACTTTTGCAAAGCCAGTCCATCTTCTGACATGTGTTTTCACTGTGGGTGGAAATGGCAACACTAGGAGGAAACCCACACAAACAACACACCAAACTCCTCACCTGTGGAACCCAGGACGCTAAGTCTGGAGATGTGTGGCAGAGGCGGCCGTTAGGGCTGTGCCTTATCGTATCATTCGCAATAATATCGTCAATTTTTAAAACAATTTAAATAATCAGTATCGTGACAATAGTGATATTCTGACTTGTTTACGTAATGACTTCATGTCGTTTAGTGAAGTACGATGCAAAGTGGCTCTGAGGTGGAGGCATTTGCTCCCAAAAAGTGGGAGTGACGAAGGTGGTTTGGTTACAAAATTACTGTATAAAATGTTCCAAAAAAAGCATAATTTTAGAAATGAAAGAAGCCTTTAATATTAACACATTAAATATATTTAATTTAATATAATTAATTCTAGTATAACATTTATTTTGTTGCAATGGTCTGTTATTTTAGGGCCGTATCGCCCACCCATAGCCGCCATAAACTAATTATAGCATTTATATTTATGGTGTTTTTGCTTGTGTTCATTGCTTTTTAAAGCCGTGTAATTAAATTATTACTGTTATTGTTATCAAATGCTCTTAAAGTGACAGTAACATCGTTAATCGTGATTATTTCTCGGGCAGTATATCGATCACTGTGACTAGCCTGTTATTAACGGATGTGAGGGATGTTTCAGCCGTCCTCATGGAGTGTGTCAAATGGAAGCTACACACTAATTTGTTGAGTGAAATGTTTCTGTAAGACTAGACATTATAATTAGTATTTTAATAATGAATATCATTAGCAGAATATTAGAAATGAATGTCATTAAACTCCCTCTGTTTCTTTCCCTCTTTAGCCCAGTGTTCTGGTGGTGAGTTATATTGAATCGGTGAAAGCGGCGGCTCAGTTCGGCTTCTACCAACGAGCCGAATGGAAACCAGACGACTCCATGATCGCAGTGGCTGTGAGTTCACACCCCCACCCCACGACCACCACCACTCTATTTACTCTCCCTCTGTCTCCCTCTCTGTCTCTATGAAGTCTCTCTCTCTCTCTCTCTCATTCTCTCTCTCTATGAAGTATGTCTCTCTCTCTCTCTCTCTCTCTCTCATTCTCTCTCTCTATGAAGTATGTCTCTCTCTCTCTCTATGAAGTATGTCTCTGTCTCTATGAAGTGTCTCTGTCTCTATGAAGTGTCTCTGTCTCTATGAAGTGTCTCTCTGAAGTGTCTGTCTCCCTCTCCCCCTCTCTCTCTATGAAGTATGTCTCTCTCTCTATGAAGTATCTCTCTGTCTCTATGAAGTATGTTTCTCTCTCTTGCTCTGTCTCTGAAGTATGTCTTTCTCTCTGTCTCTCTGTCTCTATGAAGTATGTCTCTGTCTCTTTCTCTCTCCCTGTCTCTGAATGATGTCTCTCTCTGTCCCTCGCTCTTTCTTTCTCTCTCTATGAAGTATGTCTCTCTCTTTTAGTGTGTGTTTGCAGTTTTTAAGTTTGCTCAGAGCGATTGAGAAAGCTACAGTTAAAACCAATTGTGTTTAACACTTGACAAATGAGTTACAGGGCCCTACACGGACGTGCTTAAATTTAATATGTGCCCAATGTGCTGTACTGATTTTTATTTCATTGCATGCATTTTACACAGAACATTAATGGAAACAGTACCTCCAGGGAGCGTGTGTGTGTTTTTCTGAACATAACCTGATGCTGCTGTGGTTCTGAGAAACTGGATCTCTTATTTTCCAATCTGCTGTCGTCAGGAGAGTGCAGGGTTACACACACGGAGCTGATCAGGTGCCTTGTTGTTCTCCTCCAGTGGCTCGAGAAAGACCCCTATCATCATTTTAAATCCACTGCACGGTTTGACCGTCACTGTCCGTGGATGTTGTTATGAACTGGATTCACAGAGCTACCGCACCAAGGTCCAGTTTAATAGAACCGGGCCTGCCACGTGTAAACACTCTCAGGATCCTCCACACACACACACACACACACACACACCCCAGTACATTCACCGTGCCCTGTGGGGATGTGTGTGTTTCAAAGTAATAAACGGATTCAGGAACAGAATGTGAAAATTCCGTGAAACAGGAATTGGGGATCAAAGCTGGAGCTACACACACACACACACACACACACCCCCAAGGAGACAAGCACAGCGTGTGTATGTAAAGACCCACTTCATCACCCTCCTGTTGTTTTGTTCTTGTGAAGACACTTAAACAGTTCTAATCCATCTCCTCACTTATTTACCACATTGTGTACAGTGTGTATGATTCATACACCCGCCTGTGTTTGAGCTGAGTCAGCGCTTTGTTCCTCCACCGTGACAAAGGCAAGTAGGACTGCGAGCTCCTCAGCAGATCAGCGCTGCGCTTAAAGAGAACGCTGAGTGTTTGGGTTTAAAATGGCCTTAAAACATTTATAAATACAACCATAAACATAATGAGACTCTCAGCACTTAAAATGCTAATATCTGTGCAGCATTAATAGCAGAGCTCTTATTAATACATTCATTAATTATCAGAAAAGCAAATGGCACATTTTTAATGCAGACTGTTTATTCGAATTAAATCGCCAGACGATATTCCCAGTATTTATATCGCAATATATTGAAATTTTTCTTTCATTCATTCATTGTCTGTAACTCTTATCCAGTTCAGGGTCACGGTGGGTTCGGAGTCTCCCCGGAATCACTGGGCGCAAGGCGGGAACACACCCTGTAGGCTTCAGTCTCACACACTCACACTTTCTCGCAACAGTTTATATTGCGATATATATATATATATATCTCTAGAGCTGCCGTCGTGAGTCAGATAAAAACAAACGGGATCTCTGCTGCAGCTGGAAAATTGGTGCTGGTCGTCTGCGTTGCGTGACGTAGAGTGACGACGCTCTCTTGACAATCAGTGCTCTGCAACGTTTACACGCCACGGTTTAGTCTCGGCTCGCTCGGAACCACGAGAGAACAGCCACTAAACAAGAACCCGCTTCCAGGATTAAATTTAACTGATGGAAAAGCAAAAAACAAATAAAACCAGTCAAATAGATACCATACAGTGGAAAAGTGCCATAAGAGTTTTTTCTCCTAGGTTTTGAGGTGAGATCTCTCAAAGCTCAAAGCTGTTTACCTGATGGAAACGTTCTGTATCTTTTTAATAATTTGTTTTGTTAGCACATCCTTGTAGCTGCTCACACCGACTAGTTTTCTCAGCTCCATTGAGTCGCCCAACGTTACGGCAGCGCTCACGTGGAATCTGAGATAGAAAGCGAAGATTATCTAGCGAGTTAAGACACAGAAGCGTCACCTCATGCTTCGGCTCAGGAAGCGTCTGCGTTGCGAGAACCTGTTTGTGGTGTAAATGCCAAAAGAAGCATGCGGAGATATGACCTTTTAGGAGAAACAGTGCACAGCCTGTGGCTCTTTCCTCAGCAGCAGATGAGAGAAAACTCTGCTGACGTGGCTGTTTTTTACCAGAAAAAAGATTGTTTGTGTTCAGGCGTGAGACGTAGACTACACAGCACTGAGCAAAAGTCAGAGACCCTTCGTTTGTTTGAATTCTTGGCAGAAGTGCCATCACGCAGAAGTTATTCTCTTACAGGGGGTATTTTTGTGGAGATACGGAGTGATTAACACTACGTACCAAAGACGCTATTGAATTATAGACGGATCTGCTGCAGTGTTATAAACGTCGACAGGTTCAAGAAACACTATGTAGCATTTCTACCTTAAAATTACATTTTGAAAATCATTATGATGATCCACCAAGCTGTAATAGGGAGAATAGAGCCTCTGTCGTTGCAATCTTCAGACTCAGCACTGCAGTAACGGCACTATGTAACATTTGGGGGAGGGTAGGTACCTTCACCTATAAGATTCAAACTTTTTGGAGATGCTTGTTTTTCTTAGGACAGTGACGACATGCTGTTTACAGTGGCACTAGGGCTGGACGATAATTCAATATCGATACTTATCGCAATATAAAATGTTTCAGTAACTATATTTTTAAGCACATTTTAAATATTTCAGTATTAGGTTTTTACAGCATCTGTCACTGACAGACTGACGATGACGTCATGTTCTTTTGTTTTAAGAAATACATTGCCGTATCGTCCAAAACCAAATGGCATCCACTGATGTGTGGGCTGTATTACTTAGTGTACAGGGTTATACAGTGTACATTAGTTAGTGTACAGGGCCCCCTTTGGCCCCAATCTGTGCTTACCTTGGGCACATGAGCATCAGACCAGGACCAAGCAACAGCGGTGGAACACAGCCTGGTCTAATGAAGCACATATTCTTTAACACAGATTGGACAGACTGGTGCATGTGCCTCTTTTACCTGAGGGGTATTAGGACCCAGCATGCACTGGGGACCAAGGCAAACTGGCAGCATGAGGGCGGCATGGATCCTATCAGTCCTTGTTTTTTTAAATGTATAACTGATTGGGCGTAGATGGAAGGTACAAGTTATTGAAGAATGTATAGTGGTTCTCTTAGAAAAGGAAATTGACACAAAAGAACACAAGCTGTTCTTCTCAGAACAATAGGGTTTTAAAATCGATGCAGAACCATGACAGGTATTAAATAGGTTGTTTGCAAATGACATCATGTCGCTGTGTGAACAGCGGATGCAGGGCAGGAAGTGATTTATACGTGGGGAGCTCCAGCACACACACTCAAAGCCTGTGGTTGCATTGTTTACAGTAGATCAAAACCAGTTCAACTTAGAAAAGCACAAGGAGCTTGGGTCAAGGACCAAAAGTTGTTGGTCATGAGAAAATGCAGGAATCTCACTGACAAACAGCAGCAAAAACATTTTTACAAGCTGCCATCTGTGGTCAGGACGAGACTGAAGGCAGTTTCCTGTTCAGACGTTTAGTTGTGTTTCTTGTGAATGTTTTAAATCTCTCCTCAGCGCAGACACACCATATTGTGGGACGAATGGGGAAAAACAGATATATTTTTGCATACACAGCTCCTCTCCCTGTGTTGGAGAGAGTCTCACAGCACTCAGAGGCAGAGAAGCCCACCATCTATCTATGTCGCAGGGGTAAAAGAGTGCACTATGTAATATAATGAGGAGAAAAGACTGTTATACTCTGTTAGCCACATTAGCATTTTTATCATAGGATCTAATGGAAAACTGTTAGCGTCAGACTCTAATGCGTTTCTTCTGTCTGAATCTGAGTGTGTTATTCATTCACAAGCTTGAGTAATGGTCTTACTTGACTCCTGTTTTGTATTATTGCGTTTTATAAAGTAGTTCTCGTTATCATAATCGCTGTGAGAGGTTTCTACGACGCAGCGAAGCCGAGGCAGAATCCCAAATCTCCCTACACCCTCCATAGGGCACAGTCGGTCATAAAATAACACTAATTTTATAGTGATCTCTAAGGTTCAGGTTTCTCTGTCAGATGAGCGTCTAATTAGTCTATTAGTTTTGTACAATGCTAACGTTATTAGCATGCATGCTAAGAAATTTCCAATTCCAGTGTCAGTCTTAAATTAAATTGAAAGGCAGTGTCTGTCTCTCTCTCACACACACACACACACAATCTCTCTAAACTGGTAAATCTCTAAATAGCTGGTGAGCAGACGGTTACTCCTCCCAGCAGAGAGCAGATGTTCTCCAGATGTTTCTTGTGCCTCATTCCCTGCCCTGTATCTCTCTCTCCATTTCTCTCTTTCTCTCTCTGCTGTAAAACCCAGAATAGGTGCCTCTAATAAAAACTCACTCCTAGGATTGTTTGTTTTTTTGGAAGAGGAAGGGCTCATTCCGTTTTCAGCTTCTTGTACGTCCCCTCCTTCTCTCCTGCTATTTTTCTTTTTCCTCTATGACCGCAGGCCCTCCCTCTTCCTCCACTCCCTCCTCTTCCTCTTGCGGCTTCAGGAGCAGCAGCTTCTTGCTGACTTCGTCCCGAGTGTATTTTGAAGGTTAATAACTGGGTCTAGCTTTTGAGTTTTTATGCACATAATCATGTCATTACTCTGTCCGCATCGCTTCTGATTTTGTGATGTTTTCCAAAGGCTTTAAAGCAGCAGAGTAGGAGGAGTTGGTGTTTTGGAGGAGAGTTACAGGTTTTGCAGGGTTTAATCTCACCGTGCAGTAGTGGGGAAGTTCGCGGAGTGAGGTTTATTCACTCTGCTGTAGCTTGGAAAGCGAGCCGATTGAGGTTTAATTTCCCCTGGGGAGTTAACAGCATGGGCATTTGAGATTTTTGTGCTCAATGAGGTTAATCGATTGTTGTGTCCTTTATTAGACAGGCTCACATGAAATGTTGCATAAGCTAGAGTTGTCACTATAGCTATATTTATATATGGTCAATATATTGGCCCGGAAATAAATGACAGTCTCATTTTAAGACCATTATGTGCCACTTAAAAATGATGATAATGAAATTTCAGTCCTTTAATGAGCAGTGGACCTTTAGCATACACATGGATATTAAGAATATATAGAAATTGCAGTCGTAAATTTTAAATATTTCAAAGAAATAAAGCATAAATAAAATAAACCCAGGGTTTATTTTCGAGTTCGACTTCGATCACATTTACAAGAATAACGGTACCTCTACATTTGAGTTTAGCTTATTGCTAGGCTATTGTCATGAATAATGTTGGTTATTTAGCTAGATACTGTCATAACAGTCAGTCATAACGGTGTTTTACCGCGACGTTGTCCACCAGTGACGTCACGGTCGCGTTCAAGAATTACCGTAGAGAGCTCGGGTTTTTCCGTCAATTTAATAAAATTAAACTTTAAAATTAAACAGTTTTAAAGCAAATTAAGCTGTTATTTTCATTTTAATTCATACTTATATCTGTCAGTAACTGAAATAATGTCAAATATTCATGGAGGTCCATTAAGTGGTGCTTAGCCTTGAACAAGTATCTGACTAAAGCAGTCCTGAAAACATAGTCATTAAAATATTTTAAGGAAAAAGGGTGGGGGGGGGGGGGATACAAATGAATAGAGTTTGGGAAATGATTTAAGAGTAAATTATGGCTGTTTACTTTTCGTAAACCCACATGGAAGAATATTGTATCGAAAAAGTACAATGAAATGATAGCATATTGGCCTTGAAAGCATCTTTTAAGGAGGTCCCAATTTGTCTTTTTTTATTCTTTTAAACACAGGAAGCAGTGCTTTCCCCTCAGGTACAGAGCTGCCACACCTGAACACGGCGAGACCCTGACATTAAAGCTTCCACAGCACAGGCAAAGTGATTATCAGTGTTTGCTCTACAAACACACTCAAGCTCATCCATTCCGCTGCCATGTCAGCGCTTCAGCAGCTCTCTGAACTCCTCTTTAACCACTGTTTAGTTTTAAAGACTAAAGGTTTGTTAATGGCTGAAGTACAGCTGAAGAAAGGCATTTTGTGAGAGAGTAGATGATTTGAGAACGTTGGCCTTACACAACGGGGATGTACACTTTATTATTATAATAATACATTAATACATGTTCATTCTTAACACGGTGTGGATTGAACATTTTAGCTTCTCACTTTCTCAACGTTTCTTTCACTTGCAATGTGCAATTCATCAGAAAAAACGCTCATGGAATTACAGCATGATTGTGATCTCTGCGCCTCAGAGAGTTAAAACTCCACAGAGGCAGAGCTGTGAGGCATGAGTCCAAACCAAAACTACAAGCAAAACATTCCATTCATTTTACAGTCTTACGCAACTGCTCTCAAGCCTTTTGAGGTCGTTTTTTACCTTCGCCTCGTCCCCGGCACTAGTTCCGTTTTTCCGCTCGAGCTTGGCCTTTTGTCTGTGTGAGGAACGTTCGAAGGAAGATTCTTCAGCCGCTAGTGTCAGAGCACCTTTAATGTCATGAATGCACCCGGACTTCTTCCACTAGGCTGGAGAGAACAGGGTGGACTTGACGGAGATGGTTATAGTCCATCTATTAAAAGACTGATCCATTTCTGCAAGGCTACAGAGCTCGAGTTTGTCCCTGATATGCACACATTACGTGTTCAAATATTTGTGGACAGCTGTAATTAGTGAATTAACTTCTGTTAAAGTTCCCTCGTTGTTTACACAGGTGTTCGGTTGTGCACCCACTGCTTGGATAGTCTCCATAAAATCGTAAACTCGCATTAGACTCTGAAGCAGCTGCACCAGAGGCATTCTTAATGACAAGAGACAGCCAGAGGGGTATAAAGCCCCCCAGCACTGGGCTGTGAATCAGTGGAACCTTGTTCTCTGGAGTGACGTTGGATGTTGTGATTCTTATGGAGCTTTTTTTTTTTTTTTACTGCGTAGTCTTTACACTGCTCTGAGCCGAGTAGGGACTAAACCTGGCAGAGAACTCGTAAAATGACGCCGTGGTCTTTTGAAGAGGTTCAAACGCTCCTTGGATCGGTGGCTGACGAAAGAATCCAGCGAGAGCTGGACGCTGCAACAAGGAAGGAACAAACTCTACTGATCTGTCTGAACTGATGACGGAGCTGTGTTCAGTCCCAAACAACAACAACAACACGCCGATACACCATGAGTAAACACCGCTTAACGTTACCGCCGCCATTGTTGTGGTTTCCAAAGCCCACTGTTCCAGTTAGAGACGGGACCATGTGTGTGATATGTGGTGTGTCTTCAAGTACAAGGCTAAAGAGAACTTTTATGTGCATTTACGAGATCCACAGAGAGGGGGTGCTCACTGACTGGTGATGTGTCTCACACTGAATACGGGTGGAAATAAAACACAAGTAGCCCACTGTAGTTGTGAGTTAAACGCTGAGTTTGGGGCAAAAGACAGAGGCGTGAAACTGAAAACTACTCAGAAGGCTTTGTGCTCACAGGCATGAAGCTTTATATTTAAATATGTCGATGTGCACTGCTGGGCTAGTCTGAACTGAACTGCACAGCGCCGAAAACCCTTCATTCAACCCACACTCAGATATGATACTTATGCAGCCCCTGTTAAAATTTTCAGACTGTTTGACGGTATTAAATGTGGATACTGCCTATGCCTAACATGACAACATTTTTAAGCTGGCATCCGTGTCATCTTCAGAGGCTGTTTTTGCGTATGGCCGATAAACGTTGTGTTTACTTTTATTCAGAATTAAGAATATATATTTCCTGCTACTGTAACATTTAGTGCTCCATGTCCACCCACCAGCAGCGCTTCCAGAACCTTCACGATTCGTGATGACCTCTTTGTTTAGAGAATCTGGCCACCAGCAATAACAGGAAGTGCAGGCATTCATGGGTATTTTTTTTTTTATTGCAGTAGGTTATTGTTGTCCTGCACTCACGGTTCATCCTGACCAGAGGCCTGAAACAGAAAAGACAAACAGACTGATTAGTGTATACTGTGTTTTACGCTTTATCTTTATTCCAGCTTCCTTTGTTTTCAGGAGACTCACTTTCAGTTCCTCAGAGAAATGTGGAAATACGCCACTGGTCTTAGAAGCTGGTTGCAGTTTTTACTCTCAACCCAGCTGTAATCAATAATAAAGTGGATGTTTTGTCTTTTATTTTTTGCTGCAATTCTGTGTCACATTGTTGGTTTAGATCGAGCTGTTGAGTTTATTCTACACGTTGGAGCCAAGCTGTGTTTGTAACGCTTGACTGTCTTTTATTTAGATGATCTCTGCTGATACTTTGTGTTGGGCGCTATACTGTAGCCAGCGTTCTGACGGAAGTGTATTTCCAATGAATCGTTTTGAACTCTTGCCTTCAGAGCATTTTTAATTGGGTAAAAATATTCACAACAAATAGCAGTGTTTCTGAAGGGCTTAAATTGGCTCACGTTATCGTTAATTTTGTTTCAAAAGCGTCAGTATAATTAGCTCGTGTACGTCGGTCTCTGTCGTTAACGGACTATTTATTCTCCACGTTTCCAGACTCTGAGCATCTCGTTTTAACAGATGTTAGTTTTAAAAAGGAAATCTCAGGATGGTGCTCTGACTGTTTTCTTGTTCCTGATGGATTTTCCAGACACAGATCAACCAAAGGTCGCACCTTGAAAGGATTTCAAATTAAGAGTCCTCACCAACCGTGTAATTTACTGGAAAACCAGACTTGTGTACATTAAGCAAGCCTCAAAGTCCCTCTTTGGTCATAGATTAAACTCTTTAAAAACTCATCCCTGTGTTTCAGAATTACAGCCTTAAATCCTAGGCAAACAATAAGCTAATTCTTTAAAGGGTTTGATATTTTTGCTACAAGGCTCCCTCTTACAGTTGCTGAGTGTAGTTCACTTTTACAGCACTGTCCTAAATCAGTGAGGTTAAGAGGGAGACTTGGGGCTGTTTCCAGCCTGCCTTCAGGAGTTACATAGTGCAGTTTCTTCAGCGCAGAGCCCAGAGTAGTTACAAGGGTCTATTCCCCATGTTACAGGTCAGTGGAGCATCACAATTACATTCAAAGCTCTAATTTTAAGATAAAATACAACCTAGTGTTGCTTTAAGTTCTTAAAATGTAACTTTAAGTTGTTACTCTACACTCTGTGCTGTTTATATCGCCGGAAAAAAACCGTTACTCAACTGTTAAAGGTGAATTATTGGAGGAAGTTTTGGCTTTAAAGATTAATTTCTTTAATGTGTTAATGCATTAATTGTATCAGCACTACTGGAAAGTAAAGAAATAGTTTTAAAAACGTCCATATTTGTGTGGATAAGGCCTCGGGCAAACCTGTATATACATGAACTGTCTCATGAGCGAGTAGAAGAGGCCATGAGGCAGCTGGGAGACCTTGAACAAGACCGTACATGTCAGAAGAATGCACAAGACCTGGTGTTTTTGGGAGCTGTGTATCTTTTTACACTTGCTTCAGTCTGGGGTCATCTTACACTGCACAGAGTAACAGATCTGTCCTTTAGCGTGTGTTAAATCGAAAAGGAGCCTCTACCCGTGGCTTCTACAGTAACTTGAACGGACTCCATGGTCATTCAGTTTGTGGTTGCCACGGTGACAGAGCCTGGAGCAGCGCTCCGATAATTCCCGTTGCCTATATTCCACATTAAAAGCTGCGTATACTTTATGTGGTAATGGCTCATACACCGTCAGGGGCAGCGAGTGCAATTACAGAAGAGTCAGGCCCTCGTCCTTTTGTGGCCAGTCGCCAGGGCAACACCTGGGTGTTTTTAAGTGTGTCAGAAATTTCAGAGAAGGCAGGAAAGCTCAGGGGTGTGTGTGGATCCAAACGCACCAGGGTTTCAGACCAGATTTGCCTGGTGAATAAAGCTATTGCTTTTTTCGTCTTGGTCAGAGCTTTTTAATTAACATTCTGTAGGGTCCAGGTAGAGAGGATTTTCTCAAGCCAAGGTGTGGCATATCATTATGTATAACGTGCATTATGATCAGTGCCATATCCTGTAGACTGAAGTAGCCGTATAATTATTTCAACGTAGTCAACATCAACTGATGTCCAAGCGAGTAATTGTCTGTTTTTACACACTCCGGCTGCTCCGGTTTACTCCCACGCTCTAAAAACACACGTGGGTAGATGGATTGGCAACTCGGGTGTCCTAAGGTGTGAGTGTGTGTCGCCCTGTGAAGGACTGGCGCCCCCTCCAGGGTGTGTCCAGTGATCCCGTGTAGGCACCGTGACACTGAATTCAATAAGTGGTTACAGGCAAAGAATGAATGATAAATAACAAATGCTCTAAATCGCAAGTAAAATGTACAGATAACATGAATATTAAAATAAATGGCTTGACTTTATTAGTTGACTACTGCTTTCCCCCACAGCGCCACAATGTCATTGACCCTCCTCCACTCGCTGTGTAACCAGCACAGTGATTTGCTCTGATGGGTAGGACTTTATACATAAACAGAATCCATGTTGAGCATTATGAGAACACTTTTTTAGTGTCTCTAAACAGCCTTTACCCTGTCCCGTGGGGTAGTTGTATCAGCCCTGGGTCACTGTTGTCTGGAGCCCTGCCCCGTGGGTATTATTAGCATCATGTGTGATATGTACATCACGTGATTGGTCGGTGAGTTTCCTGGAGCGCTAAACCCGTACCGTAACAGTTAGGAAAATTACGCTGGTTAAAATAAACACTCAGGTCTATAAACTGAAAGCTCTTTTTAATGTTGAACTTCTGGCCCGGAGTGCGCCCGCCCATTAGTCACCCCCTGACAGCAGCCAATAGACAATGAAATAATATTTTGGATCTTAAATCCAGCTAATTCCCAAGTGGTGCAGATGTCTAAGCTTAAGGTAGCGACATTGATCCCTGGTAATGCCTCAACCGTCTGTGGCGGGGATTCGGATGGACCCACTCTTTCACCAGTCTCTCTGCTCATGATGCCAGCTAGCATGGACATCTGTCGGCGGATGTGACGGATCTGGCCAGTTTGCATTCACCTCCAATGCGTTACACTACAGTGTTGTTTTAAATCAACTTTGTTCCTGTTTAAATCGTTTTGTTGCATGGCGGCGGGTGCCATTTTCTTCGTCACCGAAGGCCAATCCCATTGCGAGGTCTGTGATATAATGCAGGTTTAATGTCATGAATGTCTGCTTATGAACAGTTCAGCCAATCAGACTTGGGAACCAATGCTTTATTTTCTGACCAATACATTACACTGGGTTCCTGGGCAGTGAGCTTTCAGTTACAGCAGTCAAAACAGTTTGGATTTCGCAACGAGGAGCCTGCACTGTAAAGCTGAGAGGTGACAGTGTTCTGCCAGGTTTTGCAGCTAAAGCTAAACCAGTATAAACCGGGCCACTGTGATCCTCCTCTCATTCACCACAGAAAACGGCATCGAAATACCTTCAGACTTCACTGTTAGTGCAGCACAACCCTGTACTGACCTACTATGAGCTTCAGTCTGTCTCTCACACTGTCTACATTTATACACACACACACACACACACACATTCTCTCTCTATCTCTCACCCAATTTCTTCATCTTTCTCTCCCTCTTTCCTGTGTCCTTCCAAAAACATTTCCACACTTTATTTCATCCTTGTCTTTCTCTCATTTTCTCATGTGTCCTGCCAAGAACACTGCACACTAAATCTCTCTCTCTCTCGTATTCTGTCATTTTCCTCTTCTTTCACTCATTCTGTTTTTTTCTTCTCTACTTTTTCTCTTTATTTTACTCTTTATACATCTTCATTTTTCTCTCTACATTTTTGCCCATTTTCTGTCCCAAGCTTTCTTTTGTCTCTTGTTTCTCTCTCTCTCTCTCTCTCTCTCTGTGTGTGGGAGAGTGAGAGGAGGTTTTTTCTTTTCTTTCGGCACTCCTCCATCACACTGTCCATCTGGAGCGTTCGTCTGTTGACATGGCATTGTGGGTAATTACAGTCTCCGCTTCCATATTTAACGTTGAGCAGTTGCCGTGGAGATGGCCGTTTAAAAGTTTTCGCACCCCCTGAGTGTTTTGATTGGTTTGTAGACGAACACCATCGTGTGCACAAATTTCCTGCAGGTTGTAATTCAGTTACTGCTCATTTGTGGTCATTAAACGGAGTCTGTGTAAATACTGTGGCCCGTGTAATATCTACTGCTTCCCTCTTCCGAGTTGAAGTCGTCAAATAACAGGTTTTGCTTAGAGAATCGACCGCGTTTGTTTTGGTTTTTTGATCACGGGAAGTCCAGACCTCGAACACGACTGTAAATATTCATTTAAATCAAACATATTATTAACTAGCATTAATTGTAGTGGCTGAAATGCCCTTATAAGAAATATCAAAGGCCCAACCTTATCCCAACTGCCTGATGTTGGCGTTCAGAAATGATCAGAACTGTAATAAATGAGTGACACTCAGAGCTACTTTGGATTTCTCCTTTTCTTTTTCTTTTTTGAAAGCTTCCAGACTTTTGTGTGTCTCTGTCTGTGTGTGTCTGTGTGTGTCTCTGTCTCTGTTCAGTCCATGACCCCTTCCAGTCTGTTTTCTTTAATCAGTTGTAGCGCTCCTCACTCATCAATAATTCCTCCCTGTCTCTGTTTTGCAGACGGCCAATGGATACATTCTTCTGTTCGACATCATCGGAGGAGGGGAGGACAAGTACCTGTACGAACCCGTCTATCCCAAGTGAGTGCTCCACCTCTCTCTGTCTGTTCTAGGTCCACAGTTGGATGAAAATGGATAAAGTTGAGGATAGATGACTACATCTGTACGACTCCTATTCGCCAAACAACAAGCTCGTGGCACGACTCCGCACCAGAAACTCCTGTACGCTAGGAGACAGTAGTGCCTCTGTTAATGCACAGTTGTCCCTCGTCTAGTCCGGTTCTGCTCAGTAAATGGTCTCCGGTGCCGTTCCACACCTAAATGCAGTTTGTTATGAATCAACAACAAAACCTGAGAGAGAAAAGAAATCCCTCCTTGCAGTCGTTTACATCGTACGTGAGTGTTCATCTTTTCAGTTCAGTCACGGAGCTGGTAAAAACAGATTTCATTACAACGACATACAGCAGGCAAGCGGTCTGTCCACTTTTAAAGTAGTGATTGATAAAAGCTGCTTAAACGATAAGCAGCAGGAACAAATTTTGGCCCTAATAATGTTCCACTGTGAATTGTGTGTAATTCCCTACATATTTTACTGGGTGTTGTGTAGATATATGACCTGCCTGGGCCCAGACCCAGTATCCAGGAAATGAATCACACAAGGCCAAAGAAATCAGGCCTAGTATGATTCCCCAGTTATTGTACTTGTGTCTGTTGTGTGTATCCTGAGTGGTTTCATGCAGGAAGTCTTCCACATAATGTACTGGGTCTAATTTGAGTACATTTCTGGGGTAGTTCACTGGATCTGTACACATCGGACACCCCTCACTTTCTGGTGTACATTTAGACACTGTAGCTCATCTGTTGATATGCAGTGTGTTTGTCTTCAGGTGTCAGATCCCGGGCCCAGAACGGCATGTTTCTGGATGTTTCTCGACTGGTCGACCACTCTCAGTGGCAGTGGGAGAGTTGTGTATTTTTTTTGTGCCTCTGTGGCTGAGCAAAGTGCAAGTGAGAGTCAATAAAGAGCAGAAGAACACCCGGTTTTCTGAGTGTGTCAGACTTGTGACATAGTGTTGGAAAAGAAAGTGTGTGTGTGTGTCAGGGTTCATTACTCCGGGCCAGCATCTGTTTACTTTCAGTGTGTCAGCAGCCGTCTAGTTTTGAATCTAATGTTGACTCTGCGGAGGAAGAGACAATTTATCAGGCGTCATTGTTTCTCACTGAGAATAAGTGTAAGTCCCCAACACTGATCTGAATCTTTAATAATGAGATACAGAGTCCTGATCTGATACATATATTTTCCTAGATAAGTGCCCACTTGAGCTACATTATAGTTATTAATATAATGTGTATCTTCACGACACTAAATATCACACTTTAAGAAAGAAATTCCCTAACCCCAAACTGCTGCTTAATTTTTTATTTTTTATGTAAACACTGATAATTAAACAAAAGTTGTCTTCACAAACTAACCCCAGTACCACTCTGAAGTGCTTGACTAACTTTATATTCACAGTCACAACAAACAAAACCACAGTTCCGAGTTCCTTTTGTCTTTTCAGACTTTTTATGAAAACTCTGCACAGGGCTTTTAATTTGAAATAATGGATACAGGAAGTGGACACGTGATGACGCCCTACTACGATGGGAAGCAGAATCAGATCACAGCAACGTTTACAAAGCGTGCTACGTTTTAGAAACACCGTTGTTGGAGGGAATATTCAGATCGGTCACGACCAGCTCGTGGGAGTTTGCTGACTTGTGGAAACAATTCGGACTTAAGCTCCAGCTCAATAAAGTCGATGCATATCAGTAGAATAGTGCTGTGATTGAGGTCGATCTTTGAGATCGGATTGGGACAGTGGTGGAGAATTTAATTAAATTCTTGTCTCCTTTCCTGATGAACTTTCACATTTATTCAATAATTAATTCAGTAATGTCTATAAGTTTAACATGATGCATTCAATTGCTGATTCTTATTTTTTTTTTTTAATCAAAAGATAAAATCTTGGCTGTGCGATAGTGAAGGTCTAATTAATGTCTGCTGTAAATGAAGGTCGTAAATTGTTACGTTTTTTTTTTTTTTTGTGGAGAACGTGTTAACACTTTCACTTAGGAAACCTATAAATGTCGTTTGACCGTCTGTATTCATGGATTATAGGGAAATGTGCTGTACTGACCCTTTATTTTAACTTTAATCTCTCCTGTGTGTTTTAGGGGCAGTCCGCGAGTTAAAGTGACTCCTGGTTATAAAGAGGAACAGTGTGCTCCTGCCCTCAGTCTGGAAATGAAGAAACCTGTGGACCTGGAAGCGCCAATTACTAGGTACAGACACCCAAACACTTGTGCTTATCTTTGTGAGAACTAGCCAAAAAGCAACATGGCACCTTTTTAGCAAAGCAGTTTCATTTGTGAGGAATGCTGTGTTGAGAGAACCAGGAGAATGTCCTCTCTCCTGCAAATCTGAGGACATTTTGTCTCTAGAGCTTAAATACAGGTGTACACAAACACAGACATACACTCCGGCTGTTTCCTCGGTTTAGTAAAGCATCGGGCTAATGTTTACTAAACACGCACTGACCTAAACATCAGTGTTGAGTCACAACCCAGTAAACAAGGAACGTCCCTGGACGTTCAAAATAGGTCTAAAAGTAGTCTGTCCGTCAAGGACATATTTTAAACGTCAATGGACGTCCAAAATCCATCTTAATAAGTTAGTTAAGTGGTGACCAATCGATAACGTCAGTGGACGTCTAAAACGCGTTTTATACAAGTCATTTATTTCGGGATCAATTAATAACGTCAATGGACGTCCAAAATACGTCTAATAGTCGTCTTTTCAATGTCTGTGTTTGGACGTGTTTTCAACTTTCATTTTCAACCTTAAGAGAACGTTGATTAGACGGCAGTCATTACGTTATTTCAACTTTGAATCAACGGCTAAATGTTTACTGGGAACCGTTACAGCGAGGCCTTCAGGTCAAAGTTGAAAATGTAAGAAAAAGAAAATCCCCACCTAATGCTGCCTTGTTCTAGCGCCCCTCAGGGGATTTCAATGTTTTGTTAGCACCGAACTAATGACAGTTCATGTGAACGTTTCTTGGCCTTTCTCAGTTTGACGTGTACATTGCACATGTTTTAATTAGTGGTGGTGACCACATTAATCACAACAACATTGTGTGATTAGTCATGATTAGTCACACGAAAACCATTTATTATATCGTTTCCAAGTAGTTTTTATTGTTCTGAAGTTAACTTTAATGGTAAGAGTTAATTGCGATTTAAACCATATTTCAGCTTAAAAATAATGTAATCTGACTTCAGCAGTTGTTTTGCTAATACATGATTGGGTCAGATGATTTATTAGTGTTAAATTTAACGCTGTATTTATTATGTTTTTTTCAAGATTAATCGCACGCTTTAACGTTGACAGCACTAGTTTTCTTAGAAACATTGAAGACCACTCTCTTGCGTGTGTTAGTTTTACAGATTCAGTCGTAGAGCTGCTGCTGCTTTTTGAGTACAGGAGTTCCTCGGGTTACGTCAGTCCCGAGTTACGATGTTTCGTGGTTACGACACATCTCCTATTTACTGTATGAAGCCTTGTTTGGACTTAAGTGGTTTTGCGTCGTAAACGTCGTAACGTGAACTTCGTGTTTGGTGTGCGCGGCGTGGCGGAAGAATACACGGTTACGCGGCTCGGGACCGAGGAGGATAGGTGTGAGGATAGGATAAGTGCTTACAGCATATTATTTACGTACAGTATGTACGTATGTTCCGACTTGCACCGAAAATCGGTTTACAACGCGACGTAGGAACAGATCAACGTCGTAAGTCGAGGACCCCCTGTATCTGCTTACACTAGAATCCTATCCATTAATTGATGTATCTAGACCTTCCAGAAGTTTCTAAACTGACCAAGTGGAGCTTGGCAGAAATTCTTGATACCACAGAGGGAACAATCCTGATTGGACGATATTACGTTGGACGTTTAACCCTTGAATATTTAAAATACGGTGTTTTATAGGCACTTACTGTGCAGTGCAGTTAGGTAGAGTTCGGATGGGCTCTGAATCAACAGATGCTTCAGTATCAGGAGAGAAAATGATACAAGTACATCACTGTTTTTCCTTTGATTCTCTGTCTGCACTTTATTTGAACTCCAGTGTTCTTGACTGTCAACGTGTCAGTTGGCATTGCTGTCCACACACACACACACACTAGTAGACTACTTTCTTAATGCTAAATAATCCCCCCCCCCCTTCATTTCTTTTGTGTCTCAGTCTCCAGTCTCTGCAGGAGGATTTGTTGGTGTGTACAGCTGATGGCTATCTGCACATGCTGCACTGGGATGGCGTTAGGAACGGACGCAGAGCTGTGAACCTCTGCACCATCCCCTTTTCCCTTGACCTGCAATCGTCTCGTGGTGAGAGAATCAGTCAAAATTAACCCTTAAGTTCTGAGCCAGCTGTAATCCTCGTTTCCTAGGTTCTTACTCTGCATTAAGTGCATCATTCCACCTTAAATGGGGCAAACTGTACAGGCACTGGAGAGTACCTCTTCCTACATCTATGGTGAATACAGCAGATAGTGAAGCCCAGTGGATTGTGAGCTCCAGGTTATTTCCAGCTGGTGTCGCAGTGAAAGTCTGTTTATGTTCAAAATAACACTGTGCTATCAGCATTTTTGTAGAAAACAAAAACGGCTCGAGAAAATAGATATGTGATAGAAATATAATATATAACATATATATTATTATTATATATAATATATAATATATAATATAATAGAAAGAGGGAGAGAGAGAAGGAGGGAGAGGTCAGCAGCAGAAATATGTGCTCTGAATAATTTTAGTATTTTGTTGGTTAGAAGTTAAAGTATATAGAGAAGAAGAACATTTTTCAAAATTTAAACATTAGGTGACATATCAAACATCTTTTTTCCCTTTTTTGGGGGTGAAAAAGGACTTTAAGAAATAACTTAACAGCTACAGCTATCAAACTTGCAAGAATACAAACAACAGGTGCTCTGAAGAACCACAACTACAAAAGAAACACAATCTGAGGACTTCCAAACCCAGGATATATCAAAGACAAGAAAAATTAATAAACTGAAGAAATTTATAGGAGGTAAGCCCTTCATTCTTCTGTTTAAATCAACCGCTCTTGTCTCAGAAGCTAAAGCTAAAGCTAAAGGAGCTCAGTCGGTTGGACATTGATACATTTGAAATGTCAGAGGGGAGGAGCCTCAGCCGCCTGGCCATCAGTTCCCCTTCCAGTGTTAGCAGTGACACTGCGAGGAAAAAGTTTAAAACTAAAATTCTCAGAGACTCTCCAGAGACTCTAAAAGCAGACTTCATGTTTCTACACGGGGAAGAGGTAAAAACAGACCTGCTGTTCTATACAGACAACCCCAGCGCCTGGCACACAGCCCTCCGCTCCGCTGTGAATGACCTCAAAATGGCTGGGAACAAAACTATGAGGCAGCTTTATTTGGGCATAACTCCAAAATTCACTATTAACCTCTACAACAACGGTACTGTAATGGTCCAAGGCTCAGAAACAAGACTTCAACAGTTCGAAAAAGACTTTCCTAAACTGAAGGAACTAGCTGAGAGAAAGAAGTCTCTCCTGGTAAAAGCAGCAGAGCAGCAGCCCCATACAGCCCCTCCTACAGCTGCTCC
The DNA here is from genome assembly GCF_029633855.1 of Hoplias malabaricus. Classification (NCBI taxonomy): domain Eukaryota; kingdom Metazoa; phylum Chordata; class Actinopteri; order Characiformes; family Erythrinidae; genus Hoplias; species Hoplias malabaricus. Next base: position 32,985,658 of record NC_089814.1, on the reverse strand, counting down.
GCCCACGACCCCACTCACGACACTGGCTCCTCACTCAGCCACAGCTGCCCTCGCCCCTCCCCCGTCCCCACGCGCAGCCACCAACACACACACACCCAGAGCTGCCCTCCCCCCTCCCCCGACCCCACGCACAGCCAACACCCCACACACACCCAGAGCTGCAGTGTCTGTACAGCGCATCCAGGAGTGCCTCTCCTTGTTAGAGATGGAAATTATAGACTTTAAGGAAAACAAACTACAAGAAAATGACTTGATCCAGCAACTGAGAGATGAGCTGAAAGAGTTTAAAGAGGAAAACAGAACAAAAATAACAAACCTGCAAACGCACCTGACTGAACTAAAAGAACGAAACAATTTCCTAGAAAAAGAATTAAACACAATAAAAAAACAACTAGATCAGAAGAACACTCTGATCAGTAACCTCCAGCAACACCTAGCCTGCCCAATCACAGCAGAGCCATTACTGCCCCACAGCCTATCACCAGGCTCACAACCAGAGAGCACACCCCCAGCTCCAAAGATAGGCCAGCCTCCAGTTCAAACCACCTCAGACATTGGTGAAATACGACAATTGCTCCAACTTATTTGTAAAATACTGATATAAGTAACTCCTCTAATACATCCTAATGTGAATACATCCTAATCTGACTGTAAATATTTTTCATGGTTTTCGATAGAATTTTACTTTTCAATTTGAAATACAGTTCAGTGAATTAATGTAGAATCTGATAATAATTCAATACAATTGTTAATAATACATATTTCTTCATATCAACATTTAATTATTTTATTCTCATTAATAATACATTTAATAGCAAATTTATAATACATACATTTCACACTTACCTCACTGTTGTTTTCTCCAAAAAAAAAAACAAAAACACATATTCTTCTCACTATACTTACCTTCTAAACCAACAAACTAAAACTGATGAGATCTCTTTCTATAAGCTCCTGGAACATCCAGGGTCTTTATTCTTCTCTCATTGGAAGCAAAACTTCCAATACAGAGTTTTTTAAGGCAATCAACAATCAGGACATAATTATCCTTCTTGAAACCTGGTGTCGAACAGATGCAGATACTCACTGTCCTTCAGGCTACAGGGAGATCCTTCTACCTTCCTTTAAACACTCGCATGTAAAACATGGCCGAGACTCAGGGGGCGTCATTGTCTGGTTTAAGGAGAGCCTAGTATCTCATCTATCTATAATCAAAAAACAACTCACACATATTTGGCTAAAGTTAAAGAAAGAAATTATTAACACTGAAAGGGACCTTTACATATGTGCAGCGTACACACCTCCTGCAGAATCCCCCTACTACAATAGTGAGTTCTTCAACACCCTCCACACAGAGAGCAGCCATTTCCAGGCTCAGGGCAATGTGCTGCTGTGTGGAGACTTTAATGCCAGGACCGGATCAGAACTCGATATTATAGATAGCACTGGAAACAACCACGTTTTCAAGGCCTCCCTATACCTGACTCCCACAGCAACAACACGCACCAACCCTGACCCTGTGGTCAACAAGAACGGAAAGGAGCTAGTGCAGCTGTGTCGAGGCCTGGGCCTGTACATGCTTAACGGTCGGATACGAGGCGACTCTTTAGGTCGGTTCACTTACTGCTCAGCTCTTGGGGCTAGTGTAGTCGACTACGCCATTACTGACATGGCCCCCTCCTCCATCAGTGCCTTCACTGTCAGACCACAGCTACCACTATCAGACCACTGCCAAATTAATGTGTTCCTAAAAAGAGTTCACCACTCAGAGAAACCTAAAGAGTCCAGCAAACTAATCCACATTAATCCTGTTTACAAATGGACTCCCAACAGTGCGTCTGAATTCTACACTGCAACTAGTTCTGCAGAAATCACTAACCTTATTAACACATACCTAACAACAGAGTTCCAGACTAACCAAAGGGATATTAATCTGACAGTAAATCAAATAGAAAACATATATAATAAATGTGCAATCAAGGCAAACCTGACCAAAACAGCCCCTCGCAGGAAAAAACCCCGGAAAGAAAACTGGTTTGATGAAGAATGTGAAATTATAAGAAAAAAACTTAGACACCAATCCAATCAAAAACACAGAGAACCACAAAAACCTGAACTAAGACAAACGTATCAGGAAACACTCAAAAAATATAAGAAAATTATATATCTGAAAAAACAACAACACTATAATAAAATCCTGACAGAAATTGAAGATTCTCTTAATCAAAACCAGTTCTGGGAGAAATGGAACTCAATAAACAAAAAACAGAAACAAAACATACACATTCAGATTGGAGACATTTGGAAAATTTACTTTGAAAGTCTATTTAAAGACACTCAATCAAAAAATCTCAACCCCCACCAACAAAACATCCACGACAAATTAAAACATTTAGAATTGGCGATCAAAAATAATCAAAACCCACTTGATTACCAAATTACCCCAAAAGAATTGGCAGAGGCTCTTCAAAATCTAAAATCCAAGAAAGCCTGTGGCCCTGACAGCATCAGGACTGAGATGCTGAAGAACAGCTCCCCCGATCTGCGCAGGGCCTTACTAAAGCTCTTTAACCTGGTTCTTCAAGCTGGCTGTTTCCCTGAGTCCTGGAACAGGGGGCTTATTTCCCCAATTTACAAGAGTGGAGACAAATATGACCCCAACAACTACCGGGGCGTGTGTGTGAGCAGTAACCTGGGGAAGGTGTTCTGCTGTATCATTAACGCCCGGATACAGGCCTTCCTTACCAAGCACAGCGTCCTGAGTAAGAATCAGATTGGCTTTCTACCAAATCATCGCACGACTGACCACATTTACACCCTACACACCCTCATTGACCAGCACCTCCACCAAAAAAATAACAGTAAAATATTTGCATGTTTCGTTGACTTTAAAAAAGCATTTGACTCTATTTGGCACAGTGGACTGTTCTATCAGACTCTAAAATGTGGGGTAGGGGGTAAAGTGTATGACATCATTAAATCCATTTACCTAAACAACAAGTGTGCAGTGAAATTGGGCGACAAAAGAACAGAATACTTCACTCAGGGGCGTGGGGTGAGACAGGGCTGCAGCTTGAGTCCAACTCTGTTCAATATCTACATCAACGAGTTAGCGGCGTTACTGGAACAATCTGCAGCCCCTGGACTCACCCTCAACAACACGGAGGTTAAATTCCTGCTCTACGCAGACGACCTGGTGCTGCTGTCCCCCACTGAGCGTGGGCTACAGCAGCAGCTGGACCTGCTGGAGCAGTTCTGTCAGAACTGGGCCCTGACAGTCAATTTGGACAAAACTAAAATTGTAATCTTCCAGAAGAAAGCCAGGTCTCAGAGAAACAGACACCTGTTCACTCTAGGAAACACCGCCCTAGAGCACTCTCTACACTACACCTACCTGGGCCTGACCCTCAGCGCCTCAGGGAGCTTTGATCTGGCAGTGAACGCACTAAAGGAAAAGGCATGAAGGGCCTTCTACGCGATCAGAAATAAATTTCTCAAAATAGACCTCCCAGTCAGAATCTGGTGCAAAATTTTTGATAGTGTGATTGCGCCTATTGCGCTGTATGGAAGTGAGGTCTGGGGTCCACTCAGTAAACTCGACTACACTCGATGGGACAAGCATCCCACAGAGGCCCTGCACGCAGAATTCTGCAGAAATATATTAAAAGTTCAGAGAAAAACACCCACAAACGCGTGCAGGGCTGAATTAGGCCGATTTCCATTGATCATCCCAATTCAGAAGAGAGCCCTAAAGTTCTGGCTCCATCTAAAATCTAGTAACTCACACACACTGCAGCACGAAGCACTGAGAACCCAAGAGCTCAGCCCTAAACCCAGTCCCCTCTGTCAGCTGGTTCTGAGACTGACTAACCCTCTAACCCCTAACACACCACAGTCTCAGTCCAGCACTGCTGACCAAAGTCCAATCAGACTGAACCAAATTATTAAACACAGTAAATCAGCCTATCTAGAACACTGGGACAACGACACCAGAACCCAGTCTAGATTAGAGTGCTATCGGACCCTAAACAGACCGTACGAATTGGCAGAGTATCTCTTCACCGTCAGAGATCCACAGCAGAGACAGATCCTGACCAAGTACCGGCTCAGTGACCACAGCCTGGCCGTGGAGAAGGGCAGGTATAAGAAGTCCTGGCTGCCCAGAGAGCGGAGAGTGTGTGGTCACTGCGAGAGCGGTGAGGTCGAGACAGAGCTGCACTTTCTCCTCCACTGCCCAAAATTCACACTCATTCGAGAAAATTTCAACCAAAAACTTAAAAACCTCCAGCCAACTCTGGAGACTCTGACCCAATCAGAATTATTACAGATCTCCCTCGGAGAAGGACACACAGCGCCTCTCGCCGCCAAATATGTGGCAACATGCCACCGCCTGAGAGACAGTGAGCACCAGTCATCACACACTCCCCCTAGCACTCTGAAACACCCACACGGTGATACCCCCCCGACACACACTCCCCCCCCCCCCCCCCCAACACACACATATTAATAACCCCCTAAACACACTCCATCAACACCCACACAAACACTATAAATAGGAATGTAAACACTTACTGGTGATAATACACTTAAAGTCTTATTTTGTTTATTTAATAATATGTGATCTTTTTTTTTTTTTTTTCAACTGATTGATTGATTGTCTGATTGTCATTATTATTATTGTTATTGTTATTATAATTATCATTATTATTTTATCTATTCATTGTATTTTTATATATATTTGTTTTCTAATGGAAATTAATGATTATTTGCTTAAATAATCGGTTAATTAAGTATTTGTTTTTTTTCCAAATACAAAAAAAATATATGTTCAGTGTAATTTTGTTTATGTGCTTTGGCAACATTGTTACTGAAACAGTCATGCCAATAAAGCCAAGCTGAATTGAATTGAATTGATATGTGGTTAGCTTTTGACTCTCTCTCTCTCTCTCTCTCTCTCTCTCTCTCTCTCTCTCTCTCTCTCTCTCTCTGTGTCTCTCTCTCTCTCTCTCTGTGTTAGGTGGTCCCTGTATGGATCTGAACGGTGTCCATATCAGAGATATGGAGTACTGTGTGACTCTTGATGGCTTTGCTGTTGTCTTTGATGACGGGAGACTCGGGTTCATCACACCCACCACCAGCAGGTTCTCCACAGAGGTGAGGGAGAGATGTGCGCTCAGGTTTACAACATTACCATCACCACAAGCGCTGTATGTTGACTGTGTATCACTGGTACCTGCAGTAAATATAATTATTGTATTGATGGTATTGGATTACATCATAAAGGAACACTCCACATCTGTTTGGAAGGAAAGATAATTTACATTCCCCAAAGAGCTGTGAGAAATCTAGTGTGTGTGGTGTGTGTAGCAGTTGCAGGGTGTCTGGGCAGCAGATGTGATGGACGGTATCTGTGTGGCGGTCAATAATAAATACAGACTTATGGCCTTCGGCTGTGCAAGGTACAAGACTCCCCTCTCTCTCTCTCTCTCTCTTTCCCTCTCATCCCTCTCTTACATCCCTCTCTTATTTTTCTCATTCAATAGTTGGCTCTAATCCCTCCTATTTTTTTTATATTTTTATGTACATTCCATTTAATTCCTCTGCCTCTCTCTCACTCACGGTGCTTCACGGTATCACTGAATGATGTGTGTGTGTGTGTGTGTGTGTGTGTGTGTTTTAGTGGCACGGTGTTGGTCTACATGATTGACAACACTACAGGATCGATGCAGCTCTCTCACAAATTGGAGTTGACCCCTAAACACTATCCAGGTAAACTATATATATATATATATATATATATATATATATATATATATATATATATATATATATATATATATATATATACACACACACACACACACACACACACATCCAAAGTCATGTAAATGTTGACCCTTTTAAGAGGAACTCCGTTGTATTTTCCAAATCTGAAGGCAGTGTGTTGGCCGCGAGAAGTCATTAATAAAGACATTTTCTATCTGTTGTGTTTGTTGTTTGTGTTAAAGGAGCAGTCAGTCAAAACGAGCTACATTTGTTATTAATAAGGTCTTATTGCAACTTTAAACGTGATGAGTTGGTGTGTGTGTATAGGGGTATACTTTAATCAAGGACCACTGCTTCCCCCTAGTGGACTGTATGGATACTACAATGTTATTGTTTTTTTTTGTTCTCTCTTTCTCTCCCTCCCTCTGTCTCTCTCTCTCTTTTTCTCCCTCTCTCTCTTTCTCTCCCTCCCTCTGTCTCTCTCTTTTTCTCCCTCTCTCTTTCTCTCTCTTTTTCTCCCTCTCTCTCTTTCTCTCCCTCTCTTTTTCTCCCTCTCTCTCTTTCTCTCCCTCCCTCTGTCTCTCTCTTTTTCTCCCTCTCTCTTTCTCTCTCTTTTTCTCCCTCTCTCTTTCTCTCCCTCTCTTTTTCTCCCTCTCTCTCTTTCTCTCCCTCCCTCTGTCTCTCTCTCTTTTTTTCTTCCTCTTTCTTTCTCTCTCTCTCCCTCTGTTTCTCCCTCTCTCCCCCCTCCCTCTCTCTCTCTCTCAGATATCTGGAATAAAACAGGTCCGGTAAAGATGATCCGGTGGTCTCCGGACTGCAGTGTTGTCATGGTAACTTGGGAGTGTGGTGGTCTCTCTCTGTGGAGTGTGTTTGGAGCTCATCTCATCTGCACGCTCGGAGAGGACTTTGCGTGAGTGACACACAGTAAATTCTGCATCTCAAACATTAAAAACGTTAACGTTTCACGTGGGGAATTAGCTGTTTTTAATAGGAGCAGAAAAACGAATCGTGTAACAGTTTAAGCAGCAGTTTCTCCACTTTTCTTTGTTCATCTTTTGTCCCATTATTCTTGTGTTTATCTTTATCTCGTCTCGTGATCTTGTCAGGTGTCGTTCAGACGGCACTAAGAAGGATCCACTAAAGATCAGCTCCATGGTGAGTCTTTGGTATTGAGGCGTTTTTAATAGTGGAGCTTTACAAAGAAAAATGATCATTTTTGGGTCTTTAATAGAATTCAAGAATACAATTTTTTTTTAATACCGCCCCTTTTCGTATAGATTTGCCAGGAATAATGTGATGTCACTTCCTGTGTGTGTGTTTCAGAGCTGGGGGGCGGAGGGCTATCACTTGTGGGTGATTGGCAGCTCAAGTTCGGAAGCGGAGGCAGACGAGTCGCAGCAGTTACACCAAGCCTCCATCCTGCAGTTTCACTTCATTAAGAGTGCTCTCACGGTCAACCCCTGCACGGTGAGTAACACACACACACACACACACACACACACACACTGGCCACTTTATTATTAACACTGTCCTGATACTTCCACTCACTGGTCAGAAACACCCCTTGCATTTTAATGGTTTGCGCTGATTGGCCTCTCTCTGTCTGTGTCTCTCTCTCTCTTTATTTCTCTCTCTCTCTGTTTCTCTTTCTCACTCTCTTTCTGGCTCCCTCTCTTTCTTTTTCTTTCTCTCTCTCTGTCTTTCTCTCTCTCTCTTTCTTTCTCTGTCTCTCTCTCTGTGTGTGTGTTTGTAGAGTAATCAGGAGCAGGTTTTACTGCATGGTGAGGACCGGCTCTTTCTGAGCTGTGGTGACCCGGCGCAGGTTCACAGCCCCTCTGAGTCGGTTCGGGACGGCAGCCCACTGCATCGGCCGCACACGGCCAACCCTTCCTCTCAGGGTCTCAGCACTTTACTGGGCCACAAGCACTGGCATGTGGTTCAGGTAAAAAAAAAAAAAATAAACACATCCACTGCACCGTACGACCACCTCCTTGTTTCTACAGTCACCTTCTATTCTCTCAGCTCCACTGACCACAGCAGCACTTTGTAGTTCTACAGTTACACACTGTCTGTCTATTTGCTCTGTCCCCCGGCATCAGCTACGATTTAAAGTGTTTCTCTTTATTCTCAGATTCACAGCACATATCTAGAGAGCAACTGGCCAATACGGGTAAGAGAGAGAGAGAGTGTGAGAGTGAGAGAGAGTGTTTTGTTGGCATGTTATTTCTTCTTAATTTACTCTTATGTTAATTATATTTTAAACTGATGATAATTCACAGTAGATTTACATCATTATCAAGTACTGTGTGTGTGTGTGTGTGTGTGTGTGTGTGTGTAGTTTGCGGCAATAGACTCAGCAGGGCAGTGTTTGGCTGTGGCAGGGAGACGCGGATTTGCACACTACTCTTTATTCACCAGGAAGTGGAAACTGTTTGGAAACATCACCCAGGTACTGAGCGCGCTCACTCGAAGCTTTAGCACTAACCCATACGTTTGGAATGAGCTGGGGTGGGACTCGCAGTGCAGTCCACAGTGCCATCGAAGCCCCACAGCAGTGTCCCAGCACCTAGTGTAAAACATTAGTAGGTTAATTATTAATAATAGATTTGGTGCTTAATTATATTCTAGTGTTGACCTTTCCTTGCCCCTGCGACTGTGTGGTGTTTTAGGAGCAGAGTATGACTGTGACCGGGGGCATCGCCTGGTGGAAAGACTTTGTTGTTGTGGCCTGTTACAATATCATTGATCAACAAGAGGAGGTGAGGTTTGACATAAATAATGTTGCCCCTTAATTCACCGTGTGAAGTGTGTGTGAACACAATGTGTGTGGACTGTATTTGTAGCTGAGGTTATACCACCGCTCCTGTAACCTTGACAACGCATTTGCGAGCATCACAAAACTGCACGCTGAAACCCTGCTGCTGAACGTCTTCAGGAACATGGTGATCCTGTTCCGTACGGACTGCTCCATCTGCCTGTACAGCATAGAGAAAAAACAGGACAGGTAACACACACACACCTTGTGCATTAACTCATTCATTCGTTGAAAGTGCTTAAGTTCAGGAAGAGACAGGACGTGGAGTGTAGATGTATTGTGTGAATCTTGGTGGGCAACAAAAGTGACACTGATTGGCCTCATGGTGGCGCTGTAGAGAGGTCTGTATCTCCTTCTCTGTGTGACGTAGAAACAAAGTTCTTTTTTCCCCTGAATCCTCAGGTCAGAGACTACAAATAAGCCTCAAGAACGTATAGGCTCCGCCCATTTAGACTTTGAACTTATTTGCATAATATGCAAAATGTAAAAAAATATATATTTTTTCTCTCTTTCTCTCTGTCTCTGTCTGTCTGTCTCTCTCTCTGTCTGTCTGTGTCTGTCTGTCTCTCTCTGTCTGTCTGTCTCTCTCTCTCTGTCTGTCTGTCTCTCTCTCTGTCTGTCTGTCTGTCTCTCTCTCTCTGTCTGTCTGTCTCTCTTTCTCTCTCTCTCTCTCTGTCTGTCTGTCTCTCTCTCTGTCTGTCTGTCTCTCTCTCTCTCTGTCTGTCTGTCTGTCTCTCTCTCTCTGTCTGTCTGTCTGTCTCTCTCTCTCTCTGTCTGTCTGTCTGTCTCTCTCTCTCTGTCTGTCTGTCTGTCTGTCTCTCTTTCTCTCTCTCTCTCTCTCGTCTGTCTCTCTCTCTCTCTCCAGTTTTCATTTAAATGCACTTTTTATACCCAGGTTTTATAGTGTGAGTGTTGTTTCCAAGTTGTCTTTATGTTTCTAAAGTGAATTTGGACGACTATTGAGCCCACTTTTTATTAATAAAGGACCCTAAAAGGTAAAAAGTCTCTTTCTCTCTCTCTCTCTCTCTCTCTCTTTTTCTTTTAGTCCTAATCCTTCTGCCAGTGTGGAGTTGCTACAGGAAGTCTCTATGTCACGTTATATTCCTCATCCTGGCTTAGTGGTGTCCGTCACTCTCACCTCTGTCCGAACAGAAACAGGAATCTCCCTCAAAGCCCCACAGCAGGTACACACACACACACACACACTTAACTATGTTTAAATGAACGTTGTTCTGCCTTCATGGAAAGAGAAGGGATTCACACTAAATTAAATAAATCCATGTTCAGGTCGTTTGATCGTTCCTCTCCTGATTGTTCCTTTTTCTCAGGCCTGTATGGCAGAGAGTATCTTGTTAAATCTGGCCGGTCAGCTGATCATGCTGCAGAGAGATCGCTCCGGTCCGCAGGTACGAGAGAAGGAGACATCGCCCAATCACAAGAAGCTGGTGAGTAACACCTTCCTCCCACTTGCCTTGGTTTTTCAAATGCAGTTCACCATGTTGTTCAGTGTAAGTAAAAGAGCTGTAATACGGAGAACAGAGCCACTGTCTTTGTTGAGCTGTGCTCAGCACTGCAGAAACTGCACTATGTAAGCGTAGTTGGAGGTGGGTATCAAACCAACGCCGCTCCCTTCCCCTTCCAATTGATTTCAGTACAAAATAAACATTTGAAGAGGCACAGAAAGCAATAAACATTGTAAAATGTACATGAAATAAGCAAAGTGCATTGTGCAAGTTGTAGTTATGGATATAAACAAATATCTGTTGCCTACGGTGACTACGAAAAAACTGTGGTCCACCTTTAACTGGAAAGAATGATGGGAAGTGGTATCGGTGCGGTATTGTCAGTGATGTTTGGACTTAATGATGTGATTGTGTGTTTCTGTGTTGAATAATCCCTCCCCAGCTGCCGTTCTGCCCCCCTGTGGTTCTAGCTCAGTGTGTGGAGAACGTGTGGACCACGTGCCGCACCAATCGAAAGAAGCGCCACCTAGTGGAGGCGCTGTGGCTCTCATGCGGCGAGGCCGGGATGAAGGTGTGGCTGCCGCTGTTTCCTCGAGATCACAGAAAGCCTCACTCGTTCCTGTCTCGCAGAATCATGCTGCCTTTCCTCCTCAACATCTACCCTCTCGCCGTTCTGTTCGAGGACGCTCTCGTCCTGGGAGCCACCAACGAAACTCTGCTCTACGACAACCTCGGGTCTCACTCTCAGTCCTCCGCAGAGGTACGTACTGAAGTGGGGGGGGTCCTTGGATACGTCAGAGTTCTGTCTTAAAAAATACAGGCTTTTTGTTTCCTTCTTTCCTTATTACGAATAGCTTCAAATGACAAAAGGTACATGAGGTCAAGCCCAACTTAAAGATAGAAACCACTCTCTGGAATGTGCACATTGTCAATCATTAGTTGTTCACAGATATGAAGGAAAAGGCCCAAAACGGTAGTGTGCACAGCACTACGCCCATAAAAGCCAGGTGTTAGGGTGTTGTGTCCCCACTGTGTGTTCGTGTACTGTCCTTTCTAAACCATGGTACCAAGCTGTAGCCACGTGATTCTGCCACATGTAGGAGAACCTAAACGCAGAGGCCAACCGAGCGACTCAAGCATATCGTACAAATAAAAAACACCGCGTCTGTGGTTTGGAAGTGTTTTGCTTTGACATTAATTAAGATGACACTTAACAAAAAGAAGTCAAATGTAAACACACACCAAATATAAACAGTGCTCAAGAGAGGAACGAGCTTCCGACTGTCTGTGAGGAGTGTGGTGTGTTCTCCCTGTGTCTGTGTGGGTTTCCTCCGGGTGACTGTCTGTGAGGAGTGTGGTGTGTTCTCCCTGTGTCTGTGTGGGTTTCCTCCGGGTGACTGTCTGTGAGGAGTGTGGTGTGTTCTCCCTGTGTCTGTGTGGGTTTCCTCCGGGTGACTGTCTGTGAGGAGTGTGGTGTGTTCTCCCTGTGTCTGCGTGGGTTTCCTCCGGATGACTGTCTGTGAGGAGTGTTGTGTGTTCTCCCTGTGTCTGCGTGGGTTTCTTCCGGGTGACTGTCAATGAGGAGTGTGGTGTGTTCTCTCTGTGTCTGCGTGGGCTTCCTCCGGGTGACTGTCTGTGAGGAGTGTGGTGTGTTCTCTGTGTCTGCGTGGGTTTCCTCCGGGTGACTGTCTGTGAGGAGTGTGGTGTGTTCTCCCTGTGTCTGCGTGGGTTTCCTCCGGGTGACTGTTTGTGAGGAGTGTGGTGTGTTCTCCCTGTGTCTGCGTGGGTTTCCTCTGGGTGACTGTCTGTGAGGAGTGTGGTGTGTTCTCTCTGTGTCTGCGTGGGCTTCCTCCGGGTGACTGTCTGTGAGGAGTGTGGTGTGTTCTCTCTGTGTCTGTGTGGGTTTCCTCCTGTGTGGGTGCTCAAGAGAAACCAAGAGAGGCACAAGCTTCCAGTGACATTAGAGAAACTATCCCAGCTTTAAAACTGGAGCATATTTACAGCACAAGCCTCGTCACTGAACTCATCACTCATCAAAAATACAAAAACTAAATAATCGTTCATTAACCGCATTCGTGGTAAAATATACAATCGTGATATTGATTTGCGCTCATATCGGCCAGCGCTAAAATGAACCGTCTTGGCACCAGGATTTGAAGTAAAAAAAATCGATATTCACGATTTTATTTACAATTGATTAATATTATTTATAAATATAATGTATTAATATTGTTATTGTAATTTACAATAATGCGATCCTGACTCCTCTTTCCTGGTCCCAGGAGCCGTTGGAGACTCAGTTTCCGTTCTGCACGGTGGAGCGCACCTCTCAAATTTACCTGCACCACCTTCTGAGACAACTGCTTGTGCGGAACCTAGGCGAGCAGGCGCTGATGCTGGCTCAGTCGTGCTCCTCGCTGCCGTACTTTCCTCACGTGCTGGAGCTCATGGTGCACGTGGTTCTGGAGGAGGAGGCCACTTCCCGTGAGCCCATCCCCGACCCGCTGCTGCCCACCGTGGCCAAGTTTATCACGGAGTTCCCCCTGTTTCTGCGCACCATCGTCCACTGCGCGAGGAAGACCGAGTTTGCGCTCTGGAACTACCTGTTTGCTGCTGTTGGAAACCCCAAAGATCTGTTCGAGGAGTGCCTCATGGCCCAGGACCTGGACACGGCTGCGTCTTACCTCATCATACTGCAGGTGAGGAGGAGGGGCTTTTTCTAATCCTACTGCAGGTGGAGGAGAGGTCTTTTCTCATACAGAGATGGGTTAATTATGCTGTGTTCTGTGTCAAACGGTGTGTGTAATTTTTAAAGAGGTCCCAGAAACGCAGCATTCCTCATCACTATTTATGCCAATTAGAGCATTTCTGTTTTTTTATTATTACTTTTTAAAAAACAAGCTGTAGTATTATTATTATTTTGTTTTTTCTTTTAATTGATCACGCTAAAGGTGTTTGTCTCTTGTTTTCCCAGAACATGGAGGTTCCAGCGGTGAGTCGGCAGCACGCCACTCTTCTCTTCAACACGGCTCTAGAACAAGGGAAGTGGGACCTCTGCCGTCACATGATTCGATTCCTCAAGGCCATTGGTTCAGGAGAGAGCGAGACTCCGCCCAGCACGCCTACCACTCAGGTTCCGCACTTACCACTTTACTTTAGTAGATACTGAAGCACTCATTATGGACACTGAGCCATACCTATTGGACATAGAACTCTTTTACTGCGTTTACTGACCTGAGATTACGAATAGTTTATCTAGAATTTGTTTAATTTACAGAAAGTTTTGAAAGATTATTTTAGCTAGTTTTTTATTAGTAAAGATTATTACATATAGAATAATTACCTGGGTGTCACGGTGGGACCTGGAGGTTGTGGGTTCGATTTCTGCTCCGGGTGACTGTCTGTGAGGAGTGTGGTGTGTTCTCTCTGTGTCTGCGTGGGTTTCCTCCGGGTGACTGTCTGTGAGGAGTGTGGTGTGTTCTCCCTGTGTCTGTATGGGTTTCCTCCAGGTGACTGTCTGTGAGGAGTGTGGTGTGTTCTCCCTGTGTCTGTGTGGGTTTCCTCCGGGTGACTGTCAGTGAGGAGTGTGGTGTGTTCTCCCTGTGTCTGCGTGGGTTTCCTCCGGCTGACTGTCTGTGAGGAGTGTGGTGTGTTCTCTCTGTGTTCGTGTGGGTTTCCTCCGGGTGACTGTCTGTGAGGAGTGTGGTGTGTTCTCTCTGTGTTCGTGTGGGTTTCCTCCGGGTGACTGTCTGTGAGGAGTGTGGTGTGTTCTCCCTGTGTTCGTGTGGGTTTCCTCCGGGTGACTTTCAGTGAGGAGTGTGGTGTGTTCTCCCTGTGTCTGCGTGGGTTTCCTCCGGGTGACTGTCTGTGAGGAGTGTGATGTGTTCTCTCTGTGTCTGCGTGGGTTTCCTCCGGTGACTGTCAGTGAGGAGTGTGGTGTGTTCTCTCTGTGTCTGCGTGGGTTTCCTTCGGGTGACTGTCTGTGAGGAGTGTGGTGTGTTCTCCCTGTGTCTGCGTGGGTTTCCTCCGGGTGACTGTCTGTGAGGAGTGTGGTGTGTTCTCCCTGTGTCTGCGTGGGTTTCCTCCGGGTGACTGTGTTCTTGCCAGGGTAGGCTCCCAACCCGCCGTGTCCCCGAAATGGATAAGCGCTTTCAGACTATGACTGAATAATTACCTTATTTATTTATTTGTTTGTTTGTTAACAATATAAATTTATTTACTGAGAGAATGAGTACAGGAATGAGCTTGAAGGAATAACTGTCTTTTAGTTACCAGTGAATATTTCTCTCCTGTGTGTTCAGGAGCCGAGCTCTACAGGAGGTTTTGAGTTTTTCAGGCATCGGAGCATCAGTCTGTCTCAGTCTGCAGACAGCGTCTCCACTGGAAAATTCAACCTGCAGAAAACCTTCAGCATGCCCTCGGGACCCTCAGCTAAAAGGTACACACACACACACACACACACATAAAACAGCTACTAAGCATGTTGTTATATATAATATGGTCTCCAACTTGTAAGACGTCCTGTGGTGTGTGTGTGTTTCCAGTAAGGACAGTGAGAGCGCTGAGAACATGTACATTGACATGATGCTGTGGCGTCACGCTCGGAGGCTGCTGGAGCAGCTGCGTCTGCGAGACCTGGGCTGTTTCTCGGCTCAGCTGGGCTTTGAGCTGATTAGTTGGCTGTGTCGAGAGCGCACTCGCGTGGCGCGTGTGGAAGACTTTGTCACAGCACTCAAGCGCCTGCACGAGGACTTCCTGTGGCCCTTTCCTGTCATCCCCGTCGCTTCCATCAGCTCGCCCTTCAAAAACGGACGCTGCCGCACAGGTACCATCAAGAATAATTATTCATTTGAATTATAAAACCATGTTGTTACACCCAGAGCACTCCAGATTAATAACTAACTGAATACATTTAGAAGATACATAAAACATTTGGTTTAATTCTCTCTCTCTCTCTCTCTCTCAGTGTTGAGCACTCGTTTGCTGAAGTCGCAGTCGGCCGACAGTTTGCTGAACAGTGACATGGACACAGCGCCCCCTCAGGTCACCAGAACCAATCATAGCTGGCTGGATGGTTTGGAGGTGGGGCCCAAGGAGATGGACTCCACCTCTTCTCACGGAGCTCCGCAGACCCAGGAGGCCTTTCTCTCTCCGCTCATTAATAAAAGTGAGATGGCAGGATTCTCAGTTTCTCTTCCACACTCCCACACACTTCCAAAACCTATTGGGATGAGACTGTCAGTAGCCCATTAGTATTCATTTATGTTATAATTTTCATTATATCTGGATACCTTTTGTTCATGGACACCCCCCCCCCCTCTCTCTCTCTCCGTAGCGGAGGAGTGCAGTATTGGTTCAGCAACTGACCTCACAGAGACCAGCTCCATGGTGGACGGTGATTGGACGATGGTGGATGAGAACTTCTCCACCCTCAGCCTTAGCCAATCAGAGCTGGAGCACATCTCCATGGAGCTGGCCAATAAGGGCCCTCATAAGTCCCAGGTGCAGCTCCGGTGAGTCCCGCCTCCTCTCAGATTCTTACTATTTGGACAACACGGATATTTGAACGTTTATTGGCCTCTTCTTGATTGCAGAAATGATGATGGAGAGGGTTCATAAATCCCTGTCCTCTCTGTTCCGACAGGTATCTCCTGCATGTGTTTATGGAGGCCGGCTGTTTGGACTGGTGTGTTGTGATTGGTCTTATTCTGCGGGAGGTGAATGTGATTAAGCAGGTGTTTGGGTTTCTGGACAGTCCAGAGGTTCCGGCTGAAACCGTCCAAAGTATTTGCACAGGGCTGCAGGCCGTCGATCAGTGGGCCTCTTCAGACTGGTTAGTATTAAAGTCTCTCGCTCTCACGCATCCCCCCCCAGACAGAGTCAGATGTAAGATGGATATAAATTTCTCTCTCTCTCTCTCTGTGTCTCTCTCTCTCTCTCTCTAGTCTGGGTTATAAGCCCTTTCTGAACCTCATTCGCCCTCAGCTGCAGAAGTTATGTGATGTGTCTGTGGAGCAGGTGCAGCCTGAGTCTTTTCAGCCGTCCGTCATTTCCAAGCTGTCGGAACCATCTGTCCCACGCTCTGAACCGTGTTCTGCTCCTCTGGGCCTCGCTCTGCCGCCCGATTCTAACCCAAGCACCGGGATCGTGGAGAACGCCTGCGAGGACGAGCCGGAGGAGGAAAACTTAGACGAGGGAACGTACGACTGCACACTCTCGTGATCTCTCTTCGGCTCTGAGAGACTAAAGCCATAGTTCAGTCTGTAAATGTAATCTTATCTCCCGTACCTCAAATACCCCAGACAAATGAAAGTTTAGTTTCAGAACTGGAGCTACAACATGGGTAATGTAGCTAACAAGTAATGGAAGCTTATACCCCACCAGTTAGCATGCTGCTAGTAACAAACATGAATTTTGTCACACACATCTTGTCACACACACATGCATGAGCCCGACAAATTGAGAGAACAGCAGCTTTAAAAACCGTAGTTGCTGTTTTAGCCGTTAGCTTTATTAGCTTTGCTTCATGCTAATCGGTGAGCTTAAACTTCTATAGTTAACTACGTTATTTTCACAGATCCAGCCTGTTTGATGCTTATTTAATCCACGTCTTTGTTACTAATGTAGCTATAATTACCTCACCAACTTCCCCAAATGCAGCCTTTGAATGTGCTGCTGTGTTAATAATGTACCTCAGTCCTCCATCACAGTTTAAGGCCAGTGCATTTAGCACAATGGCAATTGGTCTGGAATAAGCTTAGCTACGTTAGCTTCAAAGCTCCAGTGCTAAAGCTAACGACACTGAAAATGTCTTTTTAAATTAATACATCTCGTGGGGTTTTTATCAGCTGAACTATGACTTTAAGAGCTTGTAAGGGCTGACTGGATCAGGCGAGAACTCCACTCTTTCTGGCAGTGGGAAGAGAAAGAGAGTGAGCACAGGACGGTACATCTCTCAGGACACACAAACTTGGAGATAACACTTTTTTTTTTTTTTTTTTCCCCAGACTGGCCTGGAGTTAGTTTGAGGTGGCGTTCTGTTGCACTGCTATAACCCATGTTGTGTTTTTTTTTTTTTTGTGTGTGTGGGTGTGTGTGCAGACATGCTAATCCGAAAAGATAGAAACCATATTTCGCTTGAGTTTGTGTCCATCCGGACTGCAGTGTGTGTGTGTGTTGTTAAAGTCTAACATCACCAGTATTGTTCCTCTTATTCATTGCAGTATCACGTATGGGTTCACAATGGAGTGTTTTGCCTTTGTTTACGTCCCCATCTCTAGTCTCTAAGATTAGACTTGCATTGACTCTTTTAAGCTGCTCATCATGATAAAGTCAGTGCTGTGTCCATACAAGTCTTAGCTGGGTTTATCTATCAGAACAACGACTGGAATTGTCAACTACATATAGAATTAGACTGGGAATTGCTAATATGGATATGACACTGAATACAGAATGACGTCACAACTGTTTAGCGCTGCGCTTAAAGAGGCTAACATGGCTAATATTAAATGAGAATTAATAGCTGGCTGTTAACATTATTTGCCAACTGACAGCTTGTTTCTTTCTACATTAGCGATGTTAGCATTGACCCATCAGCCTTAATGCTAAAAGCAGGCTAATGCGTTAGCTCACCCAAAACGTTAATGTTGCTAAAGCTAATGGAAGCTGCCTCTCTGGGTCATTTTCAATGAGCTAATGTTTCCATGGTGACATAATCACAGGCTAGTTTTGAATAACTGCAACTAGCACAGAGTTTTAATCCAGAAATGTATAGAACATAGTTTTACTGACATAAGCAGTATTATTATATTTGTGGCGTTTATTTTTGGGCAGAGATTGCTTATATTGTTTAAACAGCAGTAAAAATGTCTGCTCGTAGGCACGAATTAATTTTTATTTGCGTGGTTAGCTTCTTTAAAGACTAAACTACACCACAAGTTATTTTTTTACATTAACAGCTGTATTGTATTGTTTTGAAATAGTATACTTACAATTCGAATATCTATTTCTAATTCCAAAAAAAAAAAAAAAAAATACCCACCTCCGGAGCACCTCTCAGGTTTAACTCTGCTATAGACACTATACTTCGTTATGCAAATTAGTGAGCCGTGTTCCCTCCACTTCACCTTGGCCCTGCCCCGATGATGCTGCCTTCAAACTGGAGGACAGTGTCCAAAAGCATTTTCTCACCGAGTTCCATTTTGCAGCGTTGGTCTCACTGCTTGGGCGTATGTTTTTTGTCTCTTTATGAAGTTAAAACCAAGCCCTGCCCCCGTCAACAGCCCCCATCGCACTTTTCAAAGTTCAGCCTCAGGCAGAGTTGGCTGAAGCTTGGCCGTGTATTGACCTTTAAGGTGGATGCAGGCAGTAACTCAGCTTTGTACCAAATTCCACTTTTTTGTAAAGGCTTAGACGTTTTGTTTTTGCTCTTGGCTTGTCATTTGCGGTTTCTCCCAGGTCTCTATGGCAACAAGAATGAGTATTTGACATTTTGCATAGGAATATTGCTTTTAATTATTTTCCATCTCCTGTACCTCACTGACCGTCACTGTCGGCGCACAAATCTCCATTAACTGCAGTGTCTATTTCTCGAAGTGTGCGTTTGGGTTATAAATAAGTAAACAATTGTTTTCTATCTAAATCAGCTGAATATGCAAGTGTGTGTGAGAGAGAGAGCCTGTGCTCCCTTGTTCAAAAAAAAATATCCCATTGTTACATCTGTGTTCTTGACTCCGTTTGAAGCCCCTTTTATTTTATTTTTTATTTATTTATTTTATTTTTTGAAATGCCCCTAACAATGGAATGT
This sequence comes from Hoplias malabaricus, assembly GCF_029633855.1. Taxonomy (NCBI): domain Eukaryota; kingdom Metazoa; phylum Chordata; class Actinopteri; order Characiformes; family Erythrinidae; genus Hoplias; species Hoplias malabaricus. The sequence goes on along the minus strand of NC_089814.1, from coordinate 32,966,808 downwards.
CTTCCCATTGTTGCCCAAAACTTAGTGTTGTTTTCTTGTTTGTTGTTTGCTTGCTGTTTAGTGAAGTTGCTCTCTCCTGTCACTTAGAAGCTTTAGCATTTTAATTTGCCCACAATAATGTGATGGATGTGGTTAAAGATAGTAAAACAAAGTAGGATTTCGTCAGTTAGCCTTAACTTAAGCTCAAAGTTGAGGACTGTCCTTTTTGTATCCTGACAGTGGGCTTATCTGGCTCAATGGGGAAATCCTGTTTTTTGGGGACCCTGAACTCTCTTCCCTGTTGTTGTACAAAACTGACAATTTTCATGGTGTGTGTCGCCCCCACCCCCCACCCCTTTTTTTCCCCGCTTCTTTTTCTTTATGAAGTATACATCTTCAGACGGTTGTTGCCTGTGTGATTGTTGCTGTTTTCCCTTGAACCTCCCAAAGTTAGAGTTCCGATTCAATGTTATTTTGCAGAAGACTGGTGTTGAGCTGCGGTCGACTGACAGAGCTCCTGGGAACAGCTGCGTGTTCCGGAGAAAAGAATCAGTTCCGCGTTTAGAGGAAGTATTTCTCACGTGACTCATGTCCAGATGAACGTTTTTGACTTTTATTTATTCCCGCCGTGAAAACGAACACCTCTACATAGGTATGAAATTTTTTGATGACGTGTGTGTGTGTGTTGCCGTATTGTTGCTACAGCCTGGTCAATATTATTATTATTATCCCCACCACTTATCACTATTATTATTATTATTATTCTCATTATTGCTCTTTCATCATAACGCATTGATTAGCTGTAGTTATTTATTTAAGGCAGAATTCGCGCGTCCCTGATAAATGTATTAATCTCACTCTTCAGATAATATCTGCATATTACTGATATTCTCGACTCCACGCATTATTTATTTTACGTTATTTTATTTAACAAACTAAAGATAAACAAGAAAACAACCAGAAACGACAGGACGTTTTGACACGGATCAGATGACGTTTTGTTCATTTACCTTGTCATTGCTGAAATTGTACATACTGCTTTATTATCTTCATAATGTTTTCAGCAAAGTGTTGGGTCCCCCCCCCTCTGAACTGAACAAATGTTTGGACCTGAGGTGCGTAAAGGTTTGCACATTTAACAGACGTGTCAGGAGCTCCGTCCACAGATGTTTTCTCATTTTCTCTGGAAGGCTGATGGAATCCTGTTCACCTTCAAGAGAAACTAGACCGGAAGATGATTTGGGGCGATTGGAAATGGACTGGAGCTCAGCTACACCAGCATTTCTCAGTTTAGCCAAATAAATACAGAGAGAAATACATCTGTGAGCGGAGCATGGATTAGACAAAAGCATCCCTCTTCCCTTTGAGTTCAGTATTAAAGCGATCAGTCTCTGTGCAATCTTTACGTCTTTCTTCTTAACCTTTTTTTAAAATGATTATTTTAATCTGATTCTGTTTAGTTCCTGTCTGCTCCTCAGGTCTCGCTCGCTGGTGGGGTGATGGTGTTATCGGTATAAAGTTTGTTAGAGGTAATGTTGTCATAGTGGGGACTGCTGTGTTGGTTTCTTTTAGTTTGGTTTGTCTGTCTTTTGCGGCTGGTTTCCAGGCTGTGGCTGGTTTATTTGTGGGTAATGTAGCCGTTACGGTATTATCGTGCTGACCAAAGAGCTCATCAACACCCGTTATATGCTGTGTGTGTGTGCGCGTGAGTTTGTTTGAACACTTTATTTGTACATTGCTTTTAAACACAAACTGCGTTTCACAGTCCACTGGTTTTCTGACATTTTCTCAAAGCCGAAGCGATGAAGAGGGGGCGGCGGAGATGACGTTTTATCGACGTTTTTATCTGAATTCGTGGGAGTTTTGTAGGACATTGGACTTTTCACTTTCTCCTGAAACAGAGCGAAGGGACTGTGGCGAGGGCCGAGCGGTACTCCTTCGATTTTCACGCAGGAGCTTCAGGACACTCTTGAACAAGGACTGAACTTTCCTTCCTGTGTACAGTCAAAAATCCTCTTTAAATACTCTCCAGCGATGCAGGAGCACGTCCTCCGTGCGGTGTACAGTGACAGATTTCTTGTACCATAACTTTTTCTACCAAGTTCTTATTTTCTATATTTTCCTGTACATAACGACAAATAAATTATTTTTAAAAAGTTTTTTTGTTTTGTTTTTTTTTGTTTTTATTATTCAGCATTTCTTTGCCTTTTACTAATCACTCTCTTCTCTTTGTGAGAAAAACCAGGTGGGATTTTAATGCCGTAAATGTCTGAAGACCCCGCGCCTCGGCTGCCACTGGAGTAAAGTCCACTTCTGATTCGTCATTTTATTGAAACGGTGAGTAGAAAAAAAAAAACAATTCTAACTACGTATTGCTCTTGTGTTTTTGAACATTGCTGTTACACTTTAGAAAGGGTTAATTAGTTCCGTATTTACATTTTTTAAATTATTTACGACTGTAGAAGTCAAACAGTAAAACCACGAGGAGGAACGAGAAAAAAAAAACACATAAGTACAGTTTTCCAAAGCTTTATAGATCGTGAAGCTTTTCCACAGCGATGATCACAATATTGGTTTCTAGCCCCCGTCAGCCATCTTTATTTCTCCACAACACGTTTGATACACAAAAAAAAAAACCAAAATGAGTGTGAAAACACTGAAGGAACACTTTTATCTCCATTTACTGCAGTTGTTTAATTTTATTTTAATTGTAGTATAAAATATTTAACCAGTTCCTATTGTTCAGACTACAGTGAGGTCAACATTTTCACACTGAATGAGGAACGTCCTCCATGTCACCCATTTTCAGCAGTTTACAAAACACTGCTGTACAGTCTTCACTGGTGTGACTCTAACATATCAAACTCGTGAAAGTGAACAGTCAGGTTACGTACACCACCCCCCTTCGCCCCGACCTGCTACTGTCAGCGCGACCTTACAGTACATCGCTTGCATAGTATTTAGTAAAAGAACAGTTCCACGTGTGCATTAATGCAATTGTCTGTTTTTGCTAGAACTTATTCCCCCCCAGAACCAGTCATCGATTAATCAACGAAATCAAGTCGAACATCGTCGTTTGACCCGTGTCACAGCTAATTCTCAAAAAAAACATGCGAAAATAAACCAAAACCCCAACATTAAGAAGACGTACAAAAACAAATCTTCCAGTCAATCTCTCGAACTAATAATAAAAGTACATTTACAACAGATTTCCCAAAGTATTTTGTAAAACGAATAAAGGCCAGGTTTAAAGCTAAACTACAGGATGTTTTTGTCAGAATGTAATAATGAAGTATTTTATGCTACAAAGAGAATCCTACTGCGAACTACAGTGGTTTAATGACAATGTCAAGCCCCTCTACTTTTTTAATCGTTATTCCTCATTGCTTTTATCTTGCTCATTAATGATTAGGCGAATCGAAAGCACCCATGACGATGCATCAGCTTCCTACAACACAGTGGGATCATCACATCACGGTCATAACAAAAACCAGCACTGAAATGTTCATTCCTTCATTTTAATAATAGGTCTCCACTCTATTTATTTAAATGTGAAGCTGTAGTCACTTGGAGAACACTGGGGGTGGTCTGTGGTAATGCAGCATCTTTAATGGTTGATTACTATTACGTATGGAACCTGAGCTGTTGATGACCAGGTCTCTTCTTCTGCAGCGTTCGTAGTGTTCACACTTTGTAAAGAGCTGTTTTCTAAGTGTGAGGAATGAGCAAACGTCAAGCTTTTGATATGACAGTGATGTTGATTTAGACTCAAACACAAAGCAGTGTAGCAACACATTGACATTACAGTAACAACACGGATCATTTGCATTGCTGTTTATGGCATTCATATTCAACAGGTTCCCTCAAGGTTTTTAGTTCAAGTCCAGGGAGAGGGATACAGTGTAAACGTCGTAACCGTATAATCGCAGGCGTTTAAGTTTTGTGTGGGAATGGAAGAGGGAGGTAGACGTGCAAAGGCAAACCGTAAGAGAAATGAGGGAAAAGCTAGGGCTGATCGTTAATTACTGATTTATTTATATCATAAGAGGCTGCCTCATTAAAGTTGTGTAAGATCAAATTTGAGCATATGTTGACAGCCAGAAAATTTAAAACTTACAAGTTATTTGACGTATGATACGAGTATTCTTTAATACTGTGTGACTATTAACGTTCCATTTAAATGGATTTGATTTATTCTGATAGAGTAACTAACCTCCAGAACACATCGCTGTGACTTTATTTTATTGTTACACTTGTATAGCCCCTTTCTAAATCCCCAAGGAAACTTTAAAATCAACAATGCTCAGGCACCATTTTAATACTACAAAGCTTTTTGGGGTCTGTCCAGTAGAGGGAGGAGTGCAGTCACTGCATGATCTCAAACTCCACCCATGAGGACAACCATTGGCTCATGGGCTGCACTTCAGGTAAATAAGGTCGTTAGTTGAAAGTTATTTTTAAGACGTGAAGGAGTCTGAATTTACACAACTCCTGTTTTTATTCATTTAGTGGTTAGTTAATTCTGAAAATACTGCAATATAATCGCAATACTGGTCTGTTGTTTAAATCGTGCAGCCCCCGTTCAAGCGTAGATGAGAATCTACGCACAGGAAACGAGATGAACGTCTTAAAGTTATCAGTAGATTAGTGTTTAATGAATCCGTTTGTTTTTCAGAATCTCTTTTCTAAGTGTGAACCCAGATGACTGTGCACCTGCTTTCTGAGGCCCTAACCTGCAGGACCACAACCCCCTCAAAAAGAGAGGAACGAGACCCTCAGTATCTGTACATGTGGTACGTGCTGACCCACGAGGAACTGAACGTCCAGTCTGGAAACCTTCGCAACAGCGCCTCCAGCTCTGGAGTCCTCCGGTCCTCTCCGAAGAAGTAATGGGATGAGATTGCGACAGAGATGATGCCCTTCTCGTCTGAGGGGTCAGAAGGTGGCTGAAAAAAGAAGAAAAATCTAAACATGTGGGTGGGTAAAAAACATGTTTAATTTGAATTAAAACAACCAGATACTATTAACTTTTTAAAGTTGAAATAGCATTTACAGCAATCTCGGGTTCCAAGCATTGTGTCCCAGGTGATTACTAGTAATTTCCATGGGTATTTTTATTGGCTTGCTAAAGAAATATCTTCTTAAAATTAAGGTTTTGACAAGTAATGTCATGATTGCCAAATCGTTACTGTAGTTGGAGGTACATTCCCTATTAAATTTGAGGAATGTGGAAAACAATTTCAGAACACTGGATAGTAACTTGCCTGAACCTCCAGCCAAAAGCTCCACGTTGGAGCATCCAGACCATGAGAGTAGAAAATAAAATATTCTCCATTTAGATCAAACTGAGGGGTTCCATCCCCAAAAGACCACCCCGACAGGGATGCACCAGCATGGGGCAGCAGGTACAGAGACATGTGACTGGGCCCTGGGAAGAAGACAACCTGTCATTATTATTATTTTTTTTTTTAATTCAGATTGAGTGTGTAGCAGCCTTTACTCAAACTTACCCTTGACCTCGAAGCTCAGCTTTACTGCCCCCCACTCCGTCTCCTGCTTCGACACCAGTTTAAACTCTAGCGCAGATTTAGGAGACACTGCAGGAGCCGGTAGATACCAGTTCTTTCTAGAACCACAAACACAACCAAACATTGTGATAGTGTTGTTAGGCTTCGACAATATCGCATTCTCCAGTATGTTGAGTGTTAAAGAAGGACTCACTTGACGAGGAATTTGACAGGGAGGAACCAGGGGAAGCCGCAGAAAGGCAGGTCCTCAGGGCAGCGAGTGCGGATGGTGTCGTTTATCTCTGGGATTTTAGGTGTGATGTGGCTCATGCCTGTGTAATCGAAGCTGTTTACCCACAGTCCGGAATCCATCCGCTCCACTGACCCATCCAGAGCATGGAAAGTTCGCGTGGTGTGCTAATCAAACAACAGATAAAGTATCTCAGCTTTATAAGGCTTATCACTAATCTGTCGAGATGTAAAACACATGAATCTACCCACAGGGAGAAAGAAAGCAGCATTATAATATTAAACTGTAAAGGTCTGAACTGGAATAAAACAAAAATATTCAAAAGGCCCTGTCCAAAACTCTTGTTCTGTACTGGGTCATTGGTGGTGGTAATAACGTCTGTAATATTAGCTTTCCTGAGAGATGAAAGACCAGGTGAATGGTGTAAAGTTACCTGGACAATGACCCGTTTGGGTCGTGGACTGGCCGGGTTGGCTGAGTATGGAAAGAACAGACCACAAGAGACGAGGATCAACATCACAGAGAACACCACGCCCAGAACACACAACACACGTTTAGTGCTACGTGCCAGGTAGATGAAGTGCATCTGAGGGGAAAGAATAAATATATGTATGAGGAGAGCACAAAACCAGCCGCCTGTAAACAGGTTGTCCCCTATTTTAAAGATTAGGGCTGGACGATACGGACAAAATTTATATCGTTAAACTAACATCAGTGCACTGTAATGAGCGATGTCAGTAAATAACGTATATTGTCCAGCCCTATTTTTGTAAAATTTGCCGGAACGACAAGTCACTCACAAGAAACGAGGAGAGGAGGATGGTTGCCACGGTGATAAGAGAGGCAAGCACCACATCAGGGGGGATCTCTGTGCCGCTGCGGCCCATGATGGGCGTGAAGATCTCGAACACCACCCAGATCAAGAACATCAGGTGAACGTACGGCAGAGCCAGGCCCAAGAGGTACAGCACCGCGTAGGACACAGAGGCACCTGCAGTACGTTACACACAATCACCCATACAGTAAAACAGCACAGAATACCTTCTGATGAACATTACGTTGGTGTACAGTTCCGTAATAAAGCTATTTGGCAGCTGTAGCAATAATGCACTCAGTGTGTGGAAGTGGAGGGCGCTCACCTTTTTGTTTGAAGTGGTTGGAGAGCAGGAGTTTAGTGGCGAGAGGAAAAGAGACCATCAGCATTGGCACATATGCAGAACAGAGTCCCCGCTGAGTCAGATAAACCAACACACAACACCACAACAGCACACTAACATCGAAATGTAGATCCGCCAAATCCAGCCTCCGCGTGCCCTGAGAGAGAGAGAGGTCAAAAGCAGTTTGTATTCTTCTCATAGAAAAGCATTCATTGATTAAAGGTTCACTGTCAAGTGTGGCGTGGACTGTGTTCCCCGCAGTAAGAGAGATCCATCCAATACCTTCCAAGACGAGAACCCGATATCAGTACTTGACCTCTCAACTGTCCTCGTGGATTAATGCAATCAAATCATCACAGCAATGAAAAACATCAGAAGAAACGCTGTTGTTTATAAACATTTGTAGACATTTAGAAGTAGTTTCCCACACCCAGATTAAGATTAGATTTGGTGTACCAGTCTTCCACGTTATTAACACTCGCTGTACTGGAGTGGTAAAGTGTACACATGAGCGTATCTACTCCGACTGATGTTGGTTGGATTAACCGTGGATCACTGCGCTACTGTAAACACTCAGTCACGTGCACAGTGAGCACCAGCGGCGGTTACGGCACAGCAGAGCAGATGGTGTAAACATTACTCAAGCCAGCCTTGAAGGTGACTGCACTAAGGCCACAGTCTGACCTCCGTGAGTGGCACAAAAGTTAAAAACTAAGAATCCATATGGGTTATCAATCCTTAATGAGGTTTAAGTTTAACTACGGACAGAAATTCATTTGTGACAGTCAGGGTCACGGTGGGTCCGGAGCCTACCCGGAGTCACTTGGCGCAAGGTAGGAACACACCCCAGAGGGGGCGCCAGTCCTTCACAGGGCAACACACACATTACGTATCAGAGTAAATAAAAATAAAGAGGCGTTTCTCACAGTGTAGTAGAGGTTTTTGGCGAGTGTGTGGATCAGTAGCATCTTCCCGACAGCGGCGGAACCGTACAGAAATACAGACGTGTAGAAGTGAGAGAACCAGAACATGGAGCGTCCCAGGAGAGTGACCAGCAGAGCCACTATCAGAACTGAGAGCAGAGTCACAAACCAGCTGAGCAGAGTCACGCAGGAGGCTGACAGTAACTCCCGCACATAGCCAACACCTGACACACACAAAATAAAACAGTTACAGCTGTGTGCAAAGTGTACGAGTTCAGATATAATGATGTGTAACTGACAGCCCCAGTGCGAACCTGTGTTTCTAGGCAGGCTGCACTTCTTGGCCAGGTAGAGCATGGTTGCCACGGTAACCAGGTAGTTGAGGATGGTGCCGACCCGAGCCGGATACGCCACGACCACCACGCCCAGCAGATCAAAGAACACCACGCTGCCATGGCGATATTCAGAGGAGTCCGCCAGCTTCTCGGACATCACCAGGTGCTTCAGCACGGCCAGGATGTTGTCGCCTGGAGGATGGAAAAACACCAGAAGGGGATTCAGGATAAATGCTTTTACATTTGGTCAGATCTGGTACAGTCTGCCTTTCTGACAGATGTTTGATCAAAGGTTCTTGTCGTGACAGAGCTCTATTGTTTTTTCCACAGCACAGAAAAATCACTGAAAATGTAAAACATTATTCCAGGTTTCACGTTGAATATATTTCACAGCATTAGGTTTCATTTCATTTTAAAAATTGCAATATTTTACTACATTTGAGTGTTATTACATTAAAAAAAAACAGACCAAATATGATAATGATTTATTTTTTATTATCCTTTAGTATTTTTATTGTTTACTTGCCCTATGACCCTCAGCCCCAGGCCATAACACAGCAACTATGTAGATACTGACTAACAGACCAATACACCAGCCACCTAAACACACACACACACACAGCAACACCAGCTGCCTTTATATAGTTACTACAAACTCAGAAACACGTTCTATTGTTTGAACAACACCAATGGTAACAGTCGTGTAAACACCTTACCTACAACTACCATATGAACAATGCTACATATAATAGCTGTATTAGAGTTATTATTATAACTAACATTAGTGGTAGTAGTACAGTTGTGAGAGCTGTTTCTAATGTAATCATTCAAAAACATGAATAAAAGGGTTTACATTTTAAACCCATCTCAATTATGTGAAGAGTATAGAGCACTGTTAATGGTGATTACGTAGTGATCACTATTAAGTAGTGAACGGTGCACTGATTAACCCAGTGATTCCTAAAATTATTTGGCAGTGCACCCCATTATCATCAGACATCGAAAGGTGATTAACTGATTAAACATATTCACAAATAAGCGCTGGAGCTGACGGGGTTAATGTGGACGGAAGGAGAAGACAAAGGTCAGTATCCAGAGGTCTGAGGTTTAACGGTGGAGATGGGTGTGGGTTCACTATTTGGCAAAGAGCAGGTCACTGTTGCACTTTCAATTTATGTGACCATTAATAAACAGATTCTAAACCTTTACAAGTGTCGTCTTTTTCTAAAGTGGTAGCCATTTTGTATCTTATTCATTTGTCCTGCTGCGCCACCCCCCACCATTTTGGGAACCACTAGATTCACCAATACACAGCTTTACATCTTAATTGAGGTGAGTGAAAACAAACAGAGAAATTCTCTCTCTCTCTCTCTGTTTTTCACTCTCCCCGTCTGTCTGTTTCTCTCTCTGTCTGTCTGTCTCTCTCTCCGTCTGTCTGTTTCTCTCCCTCCCTCTGTCTGTCTTTCACTCTCTCCGTCTGTCTGTTTCTCTCTCTCCCTCTCTCTATGTCTCTCTCTCTCTGTCTGTCTGTCTGTGTCTCTCTCTCCGTCTGTCTGTTTCTCTCCCTCCCTCTCTGTCTGTTTTTCTCTCTCACACACACACGGAACTCATTCCATTACAGAAACAGACAGGAAGTTCACAAAAAGGGTGAAAGCAGAGTGTGGTTACAATGTGGAACAGAGTGATTTTACAAGTGACTGGTGATTTAAATGCAGCAGTGCTACACTCTCTCTCTCTCTCTCTCTGTGTGTGTGTGTGTGTGTATGTACCTGCTCTCTGGATGGAGTCTGTGTGGATACGGTCTGCAGTGTCGTACTTGGTGTGGTAGATAAATCCATTTTCTATAAACGCAAGATCTATTCCTGTGGACAGAAAGAGGAGAGAGAGAGAGAGAAAATAAATATTTTTTCAAATTCAGGAGTAACTAAAGAAGATAAGTTTGTGAACATATATTTTGTTTGTAAAGAACAGCTTAAAAAGGTGTCTAAAAGTGCTGTTATTCCAGGTGGTTGCTACATGGTGAGAGTCCACTGCGACAGTTTCCATGGCGGTTACTTAAGTGTTGCTAGGCTGATGCTCTGCTAACCCAGGGCATTTCACAGCAGGACCAAGTACCCGGAATATTTCCAAAGTCTCTGTAGATGCGGAAGTCTGTGTCTGAGGGAATAATCCCACTCTGGAAAACTTCCTGTCCCACCACAGAGGCGAAAGGGTGTTTAGCAGCTTGAACGTACGCCTGCACCAGCCAGGGATTCTCTGGACCTGAACACAGAGAAACAAAACATGCTCACAACTGATCAAGCTCCCACACCCACAATGGAATGGAGTAGGAATGCTCCAACATTTCATCCACAATTCATCACTTCTTAAATGTTTCTCCCAGGAATATCAAACGAGACTAATTCCTCCTGGAAATGCAGACCTCTAGTGTCCTACTGTTACCTTCTACTTCCACTTTTTGTTGTTGTTATTTAGAATTTGTTTTCATTTCATTCATTCATCGTCTGTAACCTTTATCCAGTTCAGGGTCACGGTGGGTCCAGCTCCTACCTGGAATCACTGGGCGCAACACACCCTGGAGGGGGCGCCAGTCCTTAGCAGGGCGACACACATTCGCACCTACGGATATTTTTGAGCCGCCAAACCACGAACCAACATGTGTTTTTGGATCGTGACATGACACTAGAGCTGTTTTCATTTCAAAAACGTCTTAATTCCTTACGTGATTTGTAAAGTCTTTATTCCTTATTTACATCAAAGAATAATGTCACGTCAAACTGTTCAAAACTGTATAAAAGATTAAAGGTAACAACATATAATCATTGTTATATTTATTTTGCACAGCATCTAACGTCATTTTTACAAAGAAGCACTTGTGGCACGTGTACCTATGTAACTATGTATATAGTTCACCTGTCTGAAACACCACCTCCTTTCCTCCAACGCCTGCAGCCTCCAGATTTATAAACGCCCGCACCTGCTTCGCCCACGGGTGCTGAGTGATGAAGCCATGACTCGCCTGAGAGAGAGTGTGAGATAGAACTCCTATAAACCATAGTTCAGCTCTCAGTTTTTCATTCGAAAATTAGTTATAACAATGGGAAATTAAAAGTGTGTCAATTTCAGAAGCATATTAATAAAGCTGTATCAGTGGTGGAAACAAACAAAAAAAAAACACTGAGAATAATGTTGAATGCCCCTTAAAACAAGAGGAAGGACCACTGAGACGAGCCAAGAGTTCCTCAGAGCAACTGGGCAGGACCACTGAAAGAACTCTGCACTGCTGAACTGGACCCTGAAGTTCGACATCATTTGTGAACCTCTCACCTGGAGAACATTCTCCTCAGCTCCGTTGAAGAGGAAGATGACTCCATGAGTAAGAGGAGTGGGGAGGTTAGCCATCGAGCGCAACACCTCCAACATCACAGCACAGCTCACAGCGTCATCACTCGCTCCTGCGACACACACACACACACACACAAACACAACACTGAGAATCACTTAAAAACACACACACGATTTCTGTAGTACTTCTAGAAACCTGCTGTAAACATGGTTTCTAAGCAGCGCTGGTGTTACACGTTGTCAAATAGGGGCAGTAAGAGTCTACACCCGGAAACGAAGCATGGAGAAAGCTTTGGCTGGCAGCTGCTACGATTTCAGCAGTGGTCAGCGCTGCAGAGGGGAATAAAGCCCTCATGCATTATGCTACTACTCAACATCTTTGGGATGAGTTGGAGTGGCGTGTGTGTGACGCAGAACTAATCTTCCAACACTGAACCCTGCCCTCTACAATGTTGTTGTTGTTGTGGCTGAAGGTGTGTAGGTGAATTACGAGCACAAAAACTAATTTGTATGTGTTTTCTAAACATTCTCTGTACAATGACACTTCAGTTTCCTGGTGATGTCACTATTTTAAAAAACGGTTATATATTTAGGGAGGTGGCTGTATGTTGAAAAAACAATAATCCCCCATGCATACACAACAGGATCGTGTCTGCTTCAGTAGAAAACAAAACACGTAGCAGAGAAACTGATAAGTCTTTCCTGATGGACAGGTTCCCTGCCACAAAACGACACACAGTGAGTTTGAACAATGTCCTGCTGCTGGTAAAATTTCAACAAAGATTTTTCAGTACAATACTGGACGGCCTTAGCCTAGATCTGTGCTCATAACAGAACTGGGCAATCTGGGAGACTTAGCAGAGAGAAGGAAGGGATTTTTTTTTCCAAAATTAATTAATTATATATATATATATATATATATATATTTTAATAAAAAAAAAATTTTAAAAAAAACCTAGACAATATATGATGATATAAATGTGACAAAAATAATGTTTTTATTTTTTGTGTTTAAAGGCTAAGCACCACTTAATGGACCTCCATGAATATTTGACATAACCAACATTATTCATGACAATAGCCTAGCAATAATCTAAACTCAAATTTAGAGGTACCGTTATTCTTGTAAATGTGATCGAAGTCGAACTCGAATTCATCCGACACTATAAACCTCCGTAATGCAGCTACGTAGCCGAGTATAATCTGAGCCACCGAGTTTAGCGAGTCAAGCTAACGTTAACTAACACCAACTAAAACAGGCGAAGTGAGTGTCCTTACCCTGTTTACCTCCATGTTACAGAGGCTCTTGAACACCTTTCGTTGGTGTCCTTACATGCCCATATTGTTGGAAAAGCGCCAGTGAAATGAGCTACAGATAACGGAGTGAGCGGAGGGTCCTTTCCAAAGTGCCCGTTTAAAGTTGACAAGTTTAGTCCATTTTCTGGATATTTTGGGATCTTACATTGGGAACGGTACATTGAATGATTGCAGCCAAAAACAACACACCTTTTCGTCATTTTGCATTAAATTAAGTGCAGCTTCTAGAGTTGTTGTCCACCATCTACGTCACAGGCAAGACGCCTATTAGAGTTTCCAAACACTGTTGGGGGGGGGACCAATGGTCTTTTAAACCTTATTCCTTCAATTAGTAAGAAATAACATGTTTTCTGACTCTCAATAAACACAAGTTAGGAACTCTAACCCCTTCTCTCTAAACACTGTCTTTATTTGTTCGACACTTTCATATCACTGGTGCTTAGCCTTTAAATATACATTATTTACAGTATCTGCCACTGACTGACCTCCATTACTGGCACCGTACGTTCAGTGCCCTCCATTTTAAAGTTATTTAATAAATATTAATATTCACAAATCCAAGAGGTTTATGTTTGTTGGTGATGTCATATTCCTCGCCAGTATTTTTGTAGCTTTTATATTGTTCTCATCAATATCTGAATTATATAATATCGACTGAAATTAAGAGAGATCCTGTGATACATATTTAGCGATATCGCCCAGCTCTAAGCTAGGCATTTCTATCCAGTCACACGTTGTACCTGGACTGTTGGCCACACTGTCAAAGTGGCAGTTGGCGAGCATGAAGTGCTGTGCTCCAGTTTTGGGCTCCAGTTTGACGGCGATGTTGGTGATGCGGTCGTAATAGCTGGTGAAGCCGCCGAGGAAGTCGATACTGAAGGAGCCAGTGGGCCGCTGGACGTCGGCGGTGACCATGTGGGGTCCGGCGAGGCTGTCCACTCGGATCTGCTCCACATTCTGCAGCAAGAAGTTCACAGTCAGGACCTCGTTCTCCACGCTACCCACGGGTCGAGGGCCCACCGATGTCAGCTGCTCCAGATGTTTCCTGATACACATACACACACCTGACCATCAGCTCTGATGATACTGTGATTGAAATATGCTGAGTTTAAACAAATAAACTGATATGCAAAATCAACAGCACGATAAGCAGTGTTCAAACCCCAACTCAGTGTGGTGTGTTCTCCCTGTGTCTGCGTGGGTTTCCTCCGGGTGACTGTCTGTGAGGAGTGTGGTGTGTTCTCCCTGTGTCTGCGTGGGTTTCCTCCGGGTGACTGTCTGTGAGGAGTGTGGTGTGTTCTCCCTGTGTCTGCGTGGGTTTCCTCCGGGTAACTGTCTGTGAGGAGTGTGGTGTGTTCTCCCTGTGTCTGCGTGGGTTTCCTCCGGGTGACTGTCTGTGAGGAGTGTGGTGTGCTCTCCATGTGTCTGCGTGGGTTTCCTCCGGGTGACAGTCTGTGAGGAGTGTGGTGTTTTCTCCCTGTGTCTGCGTGGGTTTCCTCCGGGTGACTGTCTGTGAGGAGTGTGGTGTGTTCTCCCTGTGTCTGCGTGGGTTTCCTCCAGGTGACTGTCTGTGAGGAGTGTGGTGTGCTCTCCATGTGTCTGCGTGGGTTTCCTCCGGGTGACTGTCTGTGAGGAGTGTGGTGTGTTCTCCCTGTGTCTGTGTGGGTTTCCTCCGGCTGCTCCCATTTCCTCCCACAATCACAACAAACTCTCCTTTAAACTCCTCTGAACCTTACACGGTGTAGCACCCCTATTTTTAGCTAAACTCTTGCAACCGTATTTCCTGCTCGAACACTTAGATAACACTGAGATAACGGTCAGTGATGGTGCAGACCCTTTATTGTTATTGCACCTAAACTTTTTTTTTTTATTATTTCCATAGTCTCTTCACATCTATCACCCCCATTATAGATGATGTAAATTCACGGTTTCAATCCTAATCCTGAGTGTTTCCTCATCATTTGGTAGTCTGTTTGTGCGCTGGAAAAAGCTCCAGTGTTTGTACGCAGTCCTGGCTCTGTAAGTGGGAAACAAACTAAGGGTCTTGTTCTGAAATGGCTCAGGCATTCTCTGTGTCGCTGGCTGAGCAACGACAAAGAGCTGGAGACATTGGCACTGCAGAGAGAATGCGGAAATTTAAAATGCATGAAAAGAGATGAGGATGTTGCTCTATTTCTGTTCCATACGTGGGTAACACCTAGTTATTTTTACTTAGGGTGGACCTGACTGTAAATTGTAGAAATTCTCTCTCCTTATGTAAAAGGAGAATACAATGTCAGGTTCATGTCAAAGCTGTGAAATTAAAGATTTTGAAGAGCATTCGAACAAAAAGTTGCTGCTACACATTACGCACATACACACTGTTACAGGTCACAAAATCTAATTCAGGCAATTCACACAGCAAACAACACACGTCACTGCAATCATGAGGTGAGCAAATAAGGAACCTAAGAAGTCTGACTCATTCTTAAACTTACACCACTGATAAGGCATTCGTCCCAGCGACGAACCGGCGTTTCTGGACACCTGAACTCTCTTAACCTCACCTGACCTGCGATGAGCCACAAAACTTCAGTAAAATCCCAGACCAGAGCAGCTAACATCAACACAAAGTCAGCTCCATTTTCACTGCTCAGTGTAGTTAAGAACAGTTGTACAAGAGGATGACTGGGTTCCCCTTCTTAGTCTTGGTTTCTCTTGGTGGTTCTTCCTCTTTGGAAAAATGAGTGCAAGAAACAGGCGTTTCCAAACTAGCATTCAAACACTGACTAAAGGTCATGAAGAAATGAGAACTCCTAACGACCGCACGAGACCTGGCATCTCAACAAAATGGTCACCATCAGATAAAGAGGAGAAAAATCAAGCTAAACTCTCGCTTCTGCGGGGTGTCCCTATCATTTGTGCCCTTGCTGTGAGAGGAAGAACTCCACTGTGGGTCTGCAAGGACGTGGACATATCAAGAAGCCCTTCATGAGAAAAGAAAACAAACGCTAAACAAGATCATGTGCAAATCAAACAAGCAGCTAGTGTTCAGAAAAATGGACTAAAAACCCCGTGCTCAACATCAGTGTGTGTGTGTGTGTGTGTTTGGGATTAACCTGCAGAAAACGCAACTCGAATGAACTTTGGAGATATGGAAAAACACACAGAGCTCATGTGTGATTTAGATTAGTTTGATACTTTACCTTTGAATTTATTTTTCTCAGTTCATATTTATATTAACCGTTGTCCTTTTATGGATGAAGCCAATCGTCGTTGTCCACAACACACCAAAACACACATAAAAATAGCAACTTCACAGGAGAAGGGAAATAGAAGGGTTTATAGTGTTGTATATCTTGCGCATTGTTTATTGTGTTATGAAATATTTCACAAAACACTCTGGGTTTATGTCAGTTGTACCTGTAACTGCGCTTCTAGCAGTAGTAGTGTTTTAGTTGCTATAGAGATGTATGGTGCAGTGTTATATATTGCTTCTTACTTCACACTCTCTGAGTTTAATTCTCTGGTTTATGACAGTTTTACAGAGCTGTGTTGCTAGTGTTGTGTAATTTGCGCATTGTTAGTTGTGTTATGAAATATTTCACAAAACACTCTGGGTCAGTTGTACCTGTAACTGCGCTTCTAGTAGTAGTAGTAGTGTTGTAGTTGCTGTAGAGCTGTATGGTGTAGTGATATATATTGCTTCTTACTTCACTCTGAGTTAAATTCTCTGGTATGTGTCAGTGACAGTGTTAGTGGTTTTTGAGTACTGTATACAGTAGTTGTGTTATTGTTGTTCACTAGTTTGTTACACTACTGTTTTACTAGATTTTTGAGTTCATTGCTCTGGTTCATGACTGTTGCAGTGTTTGTTTTGTGTTATAGTTGTACTTGTTGAGTTGTATGTTGTAGTGTTATAGTTTATTACCTTGCTCCCTCTGAGTGTAACTCCCTGGTTTATTAGTTTTACTGTGTTTGTGTCACTGTTATAGAGATGTATGCTAGTGTCATAAAGTTTCTCACTTCACTCTGTTGAGTTGAATTCTCTATTCTTGTCAGGGAAAGTGTTAGTGTTTTGTAGCAATAGCTGTGGTTGTTGTAGCATTATGTTGTAGTGTTATATGTTGTACCTCGCTCTCTCAGAGTTAAATTCTCTTCTTTCTGCCAGTGACGGTGTAGCAGTTGTGTTATCTACTGTGGTAGAGTTGTATATTGTAGCTAGTGTTATATTTTAGTATCTCACCTCGCTCTCTCCGAGTTGAACTCCGCGTCTTGTTTTCCTATGAGCAGCTGATGGACGGAGATCTGAACGAGCGCCCACTGCGCGCAGATGAAGAGCGCGACGAGAAGCACCGCCAGCGGTTCACGGAGCTGCTGCTGAACGGCCCCGGGTTTCACCTTCCCGGCTCCGGGGTCTCCGTCGCCCCACTGCGCTCCGTCCCGCGGCCCGAGCTGCGTCTCCCCTCCGTCCCGCTCTCTGTGCTTCACTCTCCGCTCCAGCAGCTCCATTCTACCACCGTTACCCCGACCCTACAGCTCCGCAGCATGTGTCAGAAAACCAGCCCAGCGTACACTGAAACACGGGGCCATGTCAAATATCGCTCCGCTCCCTACGTAGTGCACTAACAAAATGGCGGCCCCTACTCTAGAATGGCCCACTATAATGATTTGCAGTAGGGACTTACTTTAATGTGTCCGTTTGACTGCTATTTTGCAATGTTTGGATTGCAGATGTGATTATTTTAAAACTCTTTGTGGTGCCATATGTAGGGAGCATGAATCAATTTGGGACGCGTCAATATGAATATCGAGGCGGCAGCAACACTTGTCCAAATAGCTAAATATTTGTCAAAATAAAAGTCTACTGACACTGAAAAGTATGAAAACTGAAAAAAAATTAAAATAAAATAATAATAATAATAATAAAATAAAAATGAATTAAAACAGCATTCAGAACACCTTAAAAGTGTATTAATATTATTTGGGGAAACAAATTATATATACATACATATACTTATTTTTTTTCCGAATGTATTTTAAGAAAGCTGCACAAGACTCAAGTACCTAAGGTTATTATGTTCCATATCAACATTCATCCATTATCTGTAACCTTTATCCAGTTCAGGGTCGCGGTGGGTCCAGAGCCTACCTGGAATCATTGGCCGCAAGGCGAGAATAGACCCTGGAGGGGGCGCCAGTAAGGACAGGGCAACACAGACACACACACACATTCACTCACACACTCACACCTACGGACACTTTTGAGTCACCAGTCCACCTACCAACGTGTGATTTTGGACTGTGGGAAACCCACGCAGACACAGGGAGAACACACTACACTCCTCACACAGTAGCATGCAACCCATTGGAAGCAGCCAAATAACACACATTTCACATAATGTACGTAAACACTGACCAGTCAGCCATGAATTTTAAAATATACACACATTTCCTTAGTATTGGTTACTGTGGTGTACAGTAAGTCTAAGTTAGGGCGATTAAGTGCAGAATAGCAACTTAACTGTGCAGTGTAGACAGTCACCCGGAGGAAACCCATGCGGACACAGGGAGAACACACCACACTCCTCACAGACAGTCACCCGGAGGAAACCCATGCGGACATGGGGAGAACACACCACACTCCTCACAGACAGTCACCCGGAGGAAACCCACACGGACACGGGGAGAACACACCACACTCCTCACAGACAGTCACCCAGAGGAAACCCATGTGGACACGGGGAGAACACACCACACTCCTCACAGACAGTCACCCGGAGGAAACCCATGCGGACACGAGGAGAACACACCACACTCCTCACAGACAGTCACCCAGTGGAAACCCACGCAGACACAGGGAGAACACACCACACTCCTCACAGACAGTCACCCGGAGGAAACCCACACGGACACAGGGAGAACACACCACACTCCTCACAGACAGTAACCCGGAGCGGGAATCGAACCCACAACCTCCAGGCCCCTGGAGCTGTGTGACTGCAACACTACCTGCTGCGCCACCGTGCTGCCCGCCATATGAACATAATAAGACATAATAATCTTTACGGATGAACTGGGATCCAGAGCCCACAGGTACCTGATGTGAAGGGAAACAATGATACTATTGGCTTCAGAGAGACAGCATTTGAAAAAAAAGGAAGGATAAAATTTGAATAACAAAAATAACACAGCAGTGCTCACCTTGTATTAACAGTAATAATGAGGCCCGTTTGGCTGAGAGTGAAGAGTAAAATATTACACTAATAATCAATTTCAGTCACAGTAGCAACCCATTGGAAGCAGCCAAATAAACACACATTTCACTTAATTTACGTAAACACAGACCGGTCACCCATGAACTTTAAAATATACACACATTTCCTTAGTATTGGTTACTGTGGTGTACAGTAAGTCTAAGTTAGAGTGATTAAGTGCAGAATAGCGATTCAACTGCGCAGTGTAGCAGTAATAAAACGTATGTATTAAATGTGAATCTTAACTCTTGAGTCAGCTATATCTGGGAGTCAGCAGTTGTGGGATTAAGGAGAGGTGGGGTTTAGTAGTGTGATAATGGTCTTGTGTGTGTGGTAGTGCTGGAGGGTGAGTGGGGGGGTGTTCACACGCATTACTTTAGTTCAATCAGGGCTTAGTTTGCGTGTAGAACCCGTGATGGTCATGAGAAATTTTTCCCTCAAGAATCTCCAGGTCTTGGGACCACGAGGGTCTTAAGGAGAGAGGGAGAGAGAGACAGAGAGAGAGAGAGACTGGATTTATTCTAGCCTGAGAGCCCACTCCATCTCCATAATCAAATTATCCACTTCTGGTAAGATTTGATTGGCTTTCTTATATTGTTACAGGAATGCACTGACACACTGATTTGGACTGTTCAGATGATTGTTTTGTTTGTTAAATTAGATTTTTATTCGTGTTTATTTAGTTCATAGCTATTCCATAAGATGCTGCAATTTTCCTCTCTTCTGCTAAAAATAATTAGAGGTAAAACTGCGAGAGGTTGAGTTAATATTATGTTGTTATCACAATCTAGGACAATTAGCAAAATATATAAACATTAAAATGCTCTAAGGTGGTTGTGTTTATAGCAACATTGATTACAGCTATTTTTGTTGTTCTGTAGCTCAGGTTAAGCTCAAGTGCTAACAATTTTTAAAGTGCTAACAATTTACAATTGCCAAACATAGTTTTGAAATATAAACTAAGACACAAATAATACGTTTACTACCACAATTATCATATTCTTCAAAAAAGTTTATATGTTTAACCCATGAATTAGGGAATAAAATGATTGTAAGATGCTAAATCAACCTTTAAAAACTGAAGAGAAAAAAAGTGAGGAGAAAAACACAAAGAAACAAGAGAAAAAAATCAGAAAAATCACCTAAGATTTTTCACTAACTTTGAATTTCCATACATTCTTCCTGTATGAAGAGCTTTTTTTTTTTTTTTTTTTTTTAAAGTGATTATTTTAAATGGAATCTATGTTTTTATTTTTCATTCAGGGACGATGCCTCGCGGGGACTTTAGCGTTCATTTTGCAAGCAGAGGTCGTGGCTCCTACATCAAAGCAGAGGAGTATGTTGAATTTTATGGGGATTATTTTTTAATTCTTAAAATATTGAACCTATGCTGTTTTACAAATGTATCCCTCTGGGCTATAAAATTTGTCACCCATTAATTGCGATACTGGTCTTATATACTGCTGATATATAAGA
The DNA here is from genome assembly GCF_029633855.1 of Hoplias malabaricus. Lineage (NCBI taxonomy): Eukaryota > Metazoa > Chordata > Actinopteri > Characiformes > Erythrinidae > Hoplias > Hoplias malabaricus. Next base: position 32,946,283 of record NC_089814.1, on the reverse strand, counting down.
AGTAAACCTCGGACTAATCCAGTCCAAACAAATCCAACTAAAATTAACTTATCTTTGTCAAAATCGCAACACGGACTCTCAAAACCCACTCTCTAAACAACCAGTGGACTGAAAAAATAAAGCCCTGTCTCTGGAGCCCTAAAACACACAGACACAAAATACATTAACATATATTGTCATAAAAAGCATGTTTTTTTTTTTGTATTGTAAAATGTGTGTTGCAGGGCCGCTGGCATTGCTTTACTGGCAATCATTCTCACAGCTCTGCTAATCCTCGGCTGCTGGTACTACCGCAGACGGAGTGGATACAAAATGATTCGGGTAAGATATAACATTCCTTTGCAAAATAATTAGCAATCTACTCTTGTTTTTCTGCAGATATGCTACTCCGTTCTTGCATTTGGGATGAGACCGAGAGGTGTTTATGACCATCCAACGTTGGCATCTGACCTCACCAATGTTTAAGGCCATCAAATCCTCACAAAATGATTCCAAATCTTGTCTAAAGACTTAGCAAGAAAGTAGAAGTTGTTAATGCAGCAAAGGAAGGATAAATTCCTTAATAATGCCCTTCATTTCATAATGGGTGGGTGGATATCTTATAAGTTTTAGCCATAGGACGGCTAATGCTAATGAATCACTAGAGGGTGATGTAGATTACCATTAAATCTGGATGTGGAAATCTAACTCTTAACAGATTTGATTACATGGTTTCTGACACACTGTTTTACACACTGTTATCTCTAAACATGGGCTGAAGTATGTTAGCATTGCTAAAAACATTAGCAGCCATCTTGGAATGTGAATTTAGTTCAGATTTATAGATAACAGTGAGTCATACAGGTGTAAAATTGAATTTTTCCATTTTTATCACAAACTTCATCTTTGAACTGATATAATACCAGTGTTAACAGTTTACTGCATTAGTAGTAGGAGTTAGTGTTTGAGATTAAAGGATTTTGGAACGTGAGAAGGACTTTAGAACACGTTAGAACATTAATGTCTACCGTAGAACTGGAGTTAAGTTTGGGTGGGTGGGATGTAAATGCATCAAAAATATCAGACTTTTTTAATATTTGTGCTTTCTATAGTTTTCTAAAATGTCCAAATCTGTCAATCTGAGTTGGGGTCATTATTTCTGGTGGAAGAGCTCAGGCTGTTAAACCTGTGTCTGTTGATGCAGAACGCCAGAGGCAATGGTCAGTCCTGGAGGGAGATCATGAGGTCGGGACAGTACAGTGAAGCGGCAGCGGCAGCAGAAAACAAAGTGGCCCTGAATGAATTCAGCAATCTCCAACCTGTGGTGAGAAGCGGCAGCACGATTCAACACAGCAGGATTATTCACTCAATATAACACTGGATACAGCCTGTGCAGAAGTGTCCAGGAAAAGAATTCTGATCATATCTGGGGCTCTAAACACTGATCTCAGGCCAGAATGATCCAAAAGAATGAAGAATAGAGTGAAACACAGTGCAGGTTTAGGACACTGTAATGTGTCTTTTCACACACTGAGTATTTAACATCTAGCTATAACTGAGACTGTACACAAACTCCCAACACAGTGGAGATCTTCTGCTGGAGAATCACAGGGCAGTCAGCCCATCGCTACCTAGAATGCCAAAGGCTTTAAAACTGCCATGTGACTGGATGCAGCAGCAGGCCAAATGGCTACAGGGGTCCGGGGTTTCATCATGAGGCTTGCTGTAAAGATTACCAGCTGGAATTTGCAAAGGAGGGGTGAGGATAGAGTTCAAAGTCCTAACAGCTCACGAGAACTTCCCATGATTCCTTCAGCTCCGTACAAAAAACAGCTCTTCCAAATAATTAAAGGAATAGTTCAGTAAAGAATCAAATGCTTACAGTTCCGTAATTCTTTGTAGGGCACCAAATCAGCAGGGTCATATTTGGAATCTAAATTCTGCTGCCTCTTTAGTTTTTAACAGTGGAGCCACAAGGTTAAAATAATGACTGAGTTTAAAGTAAATGAAGAAGTACATTCTCTTGGGCTCTCAGGTGCTGGTCTTGTCATCAGGAGATATTTTTAATCTTAAAATTACAGCTTCAAAATCACTGTGATGCGTCATTGAGCTGTAAAAATGAGAACAGAAGCTTTGTCATTGCTTCTCCAGGATCAGCACGGCAGAAACTGCACTATGTAAATATTGGAAGAGGGTAGGAAACCAGCCCCTTCCTCCCGCTCCCCCATGATTTCAGTACTGTAAAAATAAATTACACCAAGGAAAGCCCCAGAAAAAACAATCTTACCTATTGTACCTTTACCTGGGAGTGGATAGCACTGTTGACTTGAATCTCTCTGGGTGGAGAAAACAGCCTCTCCTCTCATCACTCCACAAAATCTGGCATCACGAGCATCTGTTAGCTGACATAAAACATCTGTGTAGTTATTCCACTCTGAGTGTGGTGTGTTGAGCTGTTCCGTTAGTGTCCATTTGAATAGGTTTGCATTTTGCGTGAGAATGTTGTGTAATTTGACCTCTAGAATGGTTAATGGTTCTGTCAAATTGGGCTTTTTTGTTTTGCAGATGCCAAACGCACCCCCTGCATATGAGAAGATCACCTCAGGACCATTACCCCCACCGTACTCGCCCTGAAGAAGAGGATCTGGTACCTCAGTGACGAGCCTTGTTTGATTTATATTGACTTAATCCATAAACTCACTGTAGTTTGTCTTAGTGCGTATCAGTCCACTATTTTACCTGCACAACTGGTAAAGACGTACAGACCATTTAAGGTCACTCTGTAATGAGTGTCATGCTCATATTAGGAATTCCAGATCTTAGCTGAATTTCTCTTTGACAGAAATGAGATGGTAAACCTAAGTTTGACCTTCTGATAGGAATGCAGGATTATTCATGTGTGAATTCCTTAATTATCCCAAAATACAGAGAATCCAGTCACAATCATTGAGTTAAAAAGGTGCTCAGGACAAGAATCTGATGTTTTTTAGCCACCAAAATGACACACACCCAGTTTAGATCCAGAATTCTCAGCTACACAACGACCAAAAAATGTCTACATTAGGTTCCCGTCCCTTAAAACTAAGACTGAAAAGCACTTGACATCACTCGCAATCATAATTTGTAGTGATATTCAAGTATGTAGGCACTAGCTGCCTTACCTGACATATTACTACCGTGTGTACCCTCTTAATATACAGTTATACATTGTGTTGAAAATTACCTCTGGTCAAATGACGAGCATATCCTCTATAGGGAGCAAACATACAATGTCTAATTACAGTTTATTTATACACTTGCCAATATATTAAAATAATACAAAGTATGCGCTAGATTAACATCTGTAAATCTGTTCCCTGTACAGGATTTGTTGACTTATTTACATTAACATAATGGAAAAAAATATGTCATTTGACCACATAGTAAAACAAAACATTTGCTGTACTATCTGTGCCTTTTCTCTCTTTCTGATCACTACCAACCTTAAGAACGCTGGTGCTTTCAATCACTCTTCAGACATTTGCTTGTCTCGTCTGCTTTGAAAAACCTGGTTTGTAAAATATTAAAACTACAGTCAAAGTCAAATATTGTAGAGGTTTGTTTTTTTTGAGATGAACATATAAAACATTACGTAGGACGAGGAATACTATCCACATCGCAGAACTGGTTTTAAATATGAATTTTTGAATCACTTTATAGAACATGTTTGAGATCAGAACACCAAGGGTTCATAGAGTGATAAATGTGTCTTGTAAATCATGATGAAAGACTGAAACTGAATACGAACAAACAAACAAACAATGTGTTCTGGAAAAGAACCAAGCACGTCATTTATTTCCTTCTTGTCCAATCTGAATGGTCCAAAATTCCAATATACCAGAACAAATTTGAAAATCCAAGGTAGACATTTCAATAAATATTTCTAACTCTTGACACAAACTGTTGTCAAAGGACTGTTGAAATTCACCATAGTATGGAAGTATTTTCATCTGTGCCATGTTAGTTTTGATGTCTATGTGTGCAAAAGACAACTCGTAAATCCCAACTCTTCTAGATAATCAAACTGGCTAAGTGCAAATCCACTACCATAGGCAAGAGGTGAAAATGACCTGAAAAGACTTGGTAGACAAATGCTCTAAAGAATAGAATATGACAAATGCTACAAAATACTCAAATCCCATTTCTCAAATCTAGTTTTTGAATACTAATAGAGTAGAAAAAATCCACAAAATAAATTGCTATTTACATAACTGGCCAATGAAATGAAATTTTTAAACCAACTTTGATGTTTTCTGGCAAACAAAAAACAAAACACTAATTATACAAAATAGTGCTTACCCAGTTCAATCTTATTGAGAGGTCAAAAAATAAAAATAAAAATATAGGAGGGAACCTATGTCATTTAACTCGTGAAGGGAAAAAAATAAAATAAAATGAAGAGACAAACAATGGAAAACATCCATTTGATTAATTTGAAGAAAAAAAAAAATCAGAGATTAACTCTGTTAATTGGGTTAACTGTTAACAATGTCCTCTGGGAATCAAGTGTGTCCACAACAGTTCCAGTCACACTGCCACAGTTTGGAACCGCCGCTTGAGCATTCAATGTATTTGTCATCACTGGTAGATTCTGCAGGGCTGGGCATCCAACCACATTTAAAATTGCACCGTCTGGACTTAAGAGCAGTTTAGTAGGGGGATGGATGGTGTGCACACCTGAAGTCTTGCTTTGAACTTGGGATGGATTGGTTATGACAACTGGCATTCTAATGTTTCCAGGTGGAACTCCTTTAAGTGACTGACAAGGTGCCATAATAACAGAGTTAACAGATGGGGGCACAGTCACAATGGGAGCGACTTGACTATTACTGATGGTACCTCCGATTGGTGGAACAGTTGCCACCGGAAGTGACTGTATCCTTGATAGCGTGCTACTCCTTGGTGGCATGGCGATTGTCTGGGAAATCACTGGTGACACAACCGATGTCAGATGCGTTTTTGGAGGTAAAAGAGCTGGTGTAGCCATGCTCGGGAAACAACTCTGCATCTGGGCAGTAACTGGGTCACTGAGAGTATTTTTTGACAATGCAGAGTGTCCTTTTCCTTCAGAGGGAAGTCTTGCAATACTGGCCAAGCTTTGTTGTCCTGATGTTATGAACCTAACAGAACCTAACTGAGTAACCTGAGCAAAAGTCGTAGAGTCAGTAGAAATCAGTGAGGGTCTTACTGCAGTTATATGATGATGAACAGGAACAGAGGTTACAGCTTTTGCTTCGGTATGTACTGGTAGTCTAACAGGCATACAATTCGATTGCATTTCTGATGCTACCCATTTTGAACCTTGAACAACTGATGTAGAAAGAAGAGGACTTGAAGCATCTGCCCTGTTTTGGACAGGAGACGCAGTGCCAGACATGGCTGGGCCTGCAGGGTGTGTGGCTGGGTTTGAGAAACAAAGAATATGACTGCCTGGTCCAAGGCCTTGAGCAGGTACTACAAATCTCATGTTGTTGATAAACAGTTGGGTTCCAGGAGCAAGTGGAGCGTTAGTGTTGATCACAACTTTGTCCTGCCCTGTGGTGGGATTTACAGGACCTCTGAACACAGACGTTAAACCTGGTGCTGGGTTGCCTGATATTTGTGTTTCTGCTGTGGTGCTTGAAATTACAGTCTGAGAGAACCTTGGCACTGACGTCATGATTGGATTCTTGATAGGTTTAGGAGTTGTAACAAGTGATGTAGTAAACCATGGTTTATCAGTGATCAGACCGCTTGGTAAATTAATGTTCATTGGACCTCCCAATGAAGGACTTTGCACGTTTGAATTTGACCCTCTGACTATAGGTTCTGATTTATTATTTAGGATGTTTGATATTGAGACAGTGGACAAAGCCCCCTTTTGATCTACTGCTGAAAGCAAGGCCGAAGAAGCCATGTGCCCAGTGCCGTAAGTTGAAAATGTAACAGCTTTGCCATCACAGGACCCAGTAACTTTGACAGGAGCTTTGAAATTCAGTGATTGATGGCTAGTTGTCGAAGGCTTGCTTTTTTGCACTAAAATAAGCCCCCTCGAATTTGCAAGTATACTTGAGGCAGTTGTCAAAGGTGCAAGTTTCTTGCTTGTGACCATTTCCTCATCCACCACCCTTGCTGTTAAACCTGAAATATTGATACCCTGAACTTTAGTCAGAGACCCAGTAGTTGTGCTGCAAGTGGTTTGAACAAGGTTCGGTCTAATCTTCATATCATTCATAGATAATGAAGTAGTTGTGGCAGTAATACTGGTCTCTTTCTGAATGGGAACAGTAGAACACCCAGAGGCAGACTGAGTCATAATCAAAATTCCCGATGCTGGAACAACAGATGGAGCAGCAACAGAAGCAGGGGTGACACCTGTTGTTGATGCAGGGATATTTGTAGTTGGAGTGACAAGGAGAACTTTCTGGAAGGTGGACGGATCTGGAGCAACGCTGCTAGCCAGACCCCTTTTTAGAGAAGATCTAATACCTGGCAAGTTAACAGACTGAAGTTGGCTTTCAACAGGACTCACAGCTGAAGAAACACTAGCATTGTTCTTGGATATTGCTGGAAGTAGTGAGTTGACGTCAAGTAACGTCTGGGCAGTTTTATTTGGACTGTTAGACTCAGGAATAAAAGTGTCATCATTCAAAATGACTGTACCTATTGTTCTTTCTACCTCTGGAGACTGGTTGATACCTTTTAAAGGTGACTTGGGTGCACATTTCAAGGTCGCACCTCTGTCATTCTGTGGAGAGATAGCAGGCAGTAACTTGGCGGTGCTAGTGGTAGTGCTGTCAGCTGCTAGGGCAGTGGATGTTGCCAAATTTGAGGACTTGGAAACCAGGAAGGCTTGAAACTGGGGTGGCATGGTGAACACAGGGCTGGATGGCAAAGAACTTGCTACATTCGGTTCAGAAGTCTGCAACTTCACGACGCCTGTATTTCCTCCTCTTGTTGTGACAAGGATGGACTGCGAGTCTCTGATGCAAACTGTCTTCAACTCTTGCTTAGCATCACATTTAATGGGATCCCTAGAGGGTGAAGTAGGGGTAGGAGATCTGTTTAGCACTGAGCATGGTTCAGTAGTTTTTTTAAGGCTAGGTGAAGCTCTGCAAGATGCAATCTCTTGCAAGCCTGCTGAAACAGAATGTGAAGGTGTTTTCACAACACTGGTATCATTTAAAGGAGCCACTTGCTGGACAGGAATCTTGTTTTCTGGCACAGAAAACCCAGAAGCATTGGACAAAATCACTGTAGTCTTGGAAGTAGGTACAGATGTTTGCAGATTTCTTGTTTCCTCAGTCCTTTGAACAAGTAAGTTTGAGGGAAGTATAATAACCTGTTGTGTTTTCTCTTCCTGTGTTTTCTGGTCTCTAACTGGCTGCACAGAATACTTAACTGAGGTACCATCATTCCTAACCAAACTCAAACCTTCTGACATGTTGTAGAGTACCTGCACAGGATTGTTGGGCAGGCATGTTGCCTGTGTCTTTGTGGTGACTGGTGCCGACACTGCTGTCAACTGACAGTTTGCTGTAGGTTTGGTTGGCAATACAGTTGCAAATACTGTCTTCTTTGGCAGTTGCAAAGCTGGAGCCATTGCAGCAGCCTGTGGATGGCTCATTAAGGTCACTTTGTTTCCAACACTCTTGGCTAGCAATGCTTGGATAGGTTTACTGTGCCTCTGACAAGTACCCAGAAGAGCAGATCTTGTAGATGCTTTTGTGGTTACAGGGTTTTCTCCTACTTTATCCTGATCCTTGGATGCAAACCCAGATGAGGGTTCAGGAATAGTATCAGCAGCCAACTTCCCTCGTTTACAAGGACTGATGTCTTCATGTAAGTCAATACTTTGGCGACGTTTTGAGCTTCTGGTTAAAGGTCCAAACTCATTTACAACTGTGGTAACTTCTGGTCTATGGATACGGCATTCTAAAAACTCATTTCCAAGATGGCTGTCAAATTCTGCAGTAAAAAATAACAATTACAAGTTTAGATAAAACCTACATTCATTAATTATACAAATACTAAACAGAAATGTTCAAAGAATTGAGTACATTTAATGCTTGTAATATTACATAACCGTAATTTTAAATGTTAAAAATAAGGATAAGATAAGCAAGGGAGAACAAATAAATTTTTTAAACAAATAGTATGAGACTATATTTTTCCATGACTCCGTGATTATGGAAGCTTTTGTTAAAAGATTTGCACCTTTTCTTCTAGAGTCTTTCTCGAAATTTTGCTCATCATCTGATTCTCCCTTAATGTCTGAAGACGAGTCTTTTTTACATCCATCTCCTCCGACTGCCACGCAAACCTCTCTGACAAAGTTATTATGTTCAGAATGCTTTTTGAAGTCCTCACATTCCTTTTTCAGTCTGGCTCTGAAGGAAGAACAAAGTCAAATGTGAGTTTACCAAATAAACTGAGAATACAACTTAAGTTAAAATCTGCAAACAACCTTTTGACACATTCTGCCAGGCAATGTACATCAAACAGCACTAAGTATTATGCTCCCGTTTTAATCTGAAAAGTCACTTAAGAGCAAATCCATAACCATATGAAAAATAGACTAAACGGCTGTATAGCTGGGTGTGTACCTGTTCTTTTGGAAGGCCTTGAGCAGTTTGGGTTCCCATGGTAAGAGCTCATTCAGCAGTCTGATGAGAGTCAAGTGAAGCTCCTTCACAGATTCTTTCTTTAAGTACCATCTTCCCTGAAATGTACCATCCACAAACACCTTAAAGAGGTGCCAGCAGTGTTTCTGGATGTATAGTTATGCCATGTGAGATATATAGTCATGTTAAAATAGCATTAAAACACGCTGTCCACCCTCTCAGCTCCACTGAGCATACAGGAACACACTGTACAAAAGCCTTAGGCATTATTTATGATAATTAATCTTCTTAATAAAGTGGTGCTTCTATAAAATAATATACAAGTACAATCACAACAAAAACAAATACAGTAAACATAAAAGGACTATTTTATTTCCTAAAATGCATCTCCTTGATCGCTGGTCCACTTGTAGCAGCACAACACACACTAACACCACCACTGCTCCTGAGCGTCAAAGAACATGAGGAAAGGAGGCAAACAGTGCAGAGCAACAGATGGACTACAGTACAGTAGAAGTGCTCCTGTGTGGTCAGTGGAGCTGAGAGAATGGACAGTGAATGAAGAGGTGTTCATAATACTGTGATATGACTGTATACATTTAATTAACAAAAATTTCCTTTTATTTCACTTCCTGAAAATATTTAGTGAAACATTTCCATTTTTCACTCACTTTAAATTTGGGAAAAAAACAAGAAAAACTGAGAAAACATTTAGTAAACAGACAATACAAATTATATGAAAGCCTCAACTAATGAACATAATACATTTCAGTATTTACTGGGTACAACGTTTGCCTTTGATATAGCGTCAATTACGTGTAGGAGACTAGCTTTCACTTTATCAAAGGAATCTGTAGCAACAGCTACAAAGACCAGTCTTAGAAGTTGGTTACATTACATAGGATTAGGGTTATAATAATCCAAATAATCCCCCTAGGAAATGTAAGATTTTGTAGTAATCAGTTGTGTTATAGTACACAAGCTTCCTGTCATTTTGACTGAAAACTTTTGTCTCATTCTCAGTTTCATCTTTTCATTTTCTTCGTTTCATTTTTTTTCACTGTTATTCATTACTCTGCAAAAGAAAGCTCAGTTTGAGCGGCAGGTAAAGAAAGTTTTAGTCTTTTATCCATATACGGCTTTCACAATAACCGTTTTAAATGTAAGACATTACGTGTGCTAAGACAGCAGTTCAATAAGGTTGTGTGTTGTTTGTGTGTGCATTCCCTTTCTTACTAACACATCTCTTTTTGATGCTCTCCAACTGATCCAACTCGTCTTCCATTTTAATGATGAGATCTCTCAGCTCCTCTAAACTGGTACAGACCAACTATGGATTGTAAGGTTTGGGTGGTGGTGGGTGCAGGGGTTGTTTACCAAAAAAAAGAGGGGGAAAAAACAGTAAATCAATACAAATGTTTAAATAAACATGAGCAACAACAGTTCTGGCCATAGCCAAAATACTAAAACTACTGGATATTTCTTCTGAAACAAAAGCCTTAGTCTTGTATTTGATTCAATGCTGCCACCTACTGATCTGCACAACAACCTGAGAGGTTCTGTATAATCCAGAATGTTACACTGGATGTAATAGTATTCTCATGCATTATCTAAATGTTCTCCTTTACCTTATGAAAATGTATAACTAGGTTGGTGAATGTCAGCCTATAGCACTGAAATTGCAATTATTTATAGATTTAAATCTCTGTACACATCAGAAATCTGCTTAAATTCTTACTTTAAATGTTGGTTCCAACGACAGCTGTGGAGGCTCCTCCTCTTTCTCTCCAATCACCTCAGCATCAAACTTTCCTATTGACAGACAGTGCTTTTGTTTACTATATCAGATATCCTATAGGAAGGCTCAACACTTTTATTAGTCAGAGAAAAAGTGAATATCCATACCGTTTTGCTTTCAATTAAAAAGCCATTATTAATCAAAGATTAATAACTGTCAAAATTGCATTTTAAGATTACCTGTTTATTACATATTAAAAATATGGTTAAGTTAACCTAATAGTGGAGAATCCATACAGTCTGGAAGCCTCAAGCAAAAAATAAATCAACTAAATTTCAGGGAAATTCATTCATTATCTGTAACCCTATGGTGACCAGACGTCCTCTTTTACCCGGACATGTCCTCTTTTTTAGACTTAAAAAATGTCCGGGCGGAATTTCACAAACGTCCGGCATTTTGTTTTTCTAGAGCTTACATAGAACTTCGAGAAGTTTCGTTCACAAACTAGTCCCGCCCTCCCCTACTCCGTTTGGTTCGCTTGAGTGAGAAGGGGGCGTGGTGAAGTAGCCTAAAATCTTCTGATTGGACGATCTGACTGTAGAGCTACCGTTATTGGTCGATAACCTTCTCTGTAAACAGTTAATTGGTCAGTCTACACGTCAGTAGTCATCCACCCCCCCCCTTAGTGCGAGGCAGACAAGCCTCGCACTAAGAACATAAAAATGGAATTTGCGGTTGCAAATGCATGCTTTTAAGGTGCGAACACCTTAAACACAGTTTGAAATATCAATAACAATTAAATATTAAAATGCACTGGCCAAATATGTACAGGAAACGTGAAAAGATCAACTGATACGCGACTGAAAATTCAATGTTTTTATTTTCTGGGATAAACAGCCTAACCCTTTTGTTATATATAGAATTCAGTTAAATGTTTTGCTTTATATCCGACAGCTAGATGAGATCCTGGCTGTTATCTGACAAAAAAAACATGTAACAAATGTCAGGGCTAGCATTTCAAATGTTTCCAATCTCACCTAACTTACGGCTTTTCCTTTTAGCTTTCCTCTTCATGGTGGCCGTGGTCCTTTTATACGGAGTGTTTTTGGCTACTCGGGCCTGCTGAATATTTTTCAGCCGTAGTTTATCAGTCCTAGCTTTGACCCGAACAGACTTCTCTTTCTTCTTCTTTCTCTTCTTTTTCTCGCCACGTATAGTTCCCACATTGGCCTCTAGGTGGCTCGCTTGCCAAGGGAACTGCGAGCCGGATCTGTCTGGCCCAGCTTTAACGGAAAAGCACGAATGATTCTCTGGTTTGACGTCAGAGTCTTTAGAACATTTCAGACAAGGACCCTTGACCCTGTCTTCTTGTGCAGTTTCTGTTTTTAAAGTGTCTGTGCTCTGTGACTTCTCTTTAAGGCCGTTTTCCTCCAACATAAAGTCATAATCCACTTGATTTCCTTCTAGTATCTTTAACCTTATTCTTGGCTCCACTTTTAAAGGTTCTTCTTCCTTTAGTCTTTCAGGATTTTGCTGGAAAAGTAACCTTCTGAGGCCATTTTGATCCGGTTTATTTTCTTCTGAACAGGCATCCATGCCTTGAAGTGAAATGTCTTTATTTACCCGTGAATCGAGATACCCGTCGTTTTCTTCTTTGATCTTGCTATGCTCCTGGATCACAGAAATGTGACTGGACCCCTTGGTTGCCACTTCATGTTCTAGTTTCTTAATGTGAAATGGCGGTAAGGGGAAGCAGAGTGGCGCACGTGGGCTCTGGCAATAAATCCGCAAATCCGCGCCACAGAAATGTGGGAAGTGTATGTAGGCGTTCTCCTGGCCGTCGTACCCCAGGATGGACTCTCGGCACTCGTGAATGGGCTGCCCAAGGACAGCGTCCTGTACTTTTTTTTGTGTCTCGTATACGTTATCGCAAAGGCCTTTCAGCAACCACACACGCTGGTTGAAAGGCAGCAGGTGAAAGCTAGTCTTCTCCAACGGACTTGTTTCGCCCAAAGTCCAAAAGAATTGGTGGCAAAGTCCCAGTTTCTCTGCACAGGCCACTTGATCCTCAGCCTGGCCCACTTCCTGATACCAGAGGAGAACTTTCTGCCTCAGGTCTGACTCCCAGCGCTGGTAGGGCAACGTGGGCCTTCTGTGGAGGGTCACCCTGCGATTGGGCTGGCAGAGCAAAGAGGTCATGACCTTGGCTAAGAAAGAGCTACAGCGGGGCATTAGAAGACAACGCTCCAGTTCATAGAAAATTATTTCAGGCAGGTTAAGTGCTGCCTGTGCTAAACATAAGAAGTGACCTATGGCAGGAAGTTCCCACATTGTGCTGATGGGCCATGGCTCTGCCAGAGCGAGCAGGTTTTGCTCCCACTCCTCCACCTCTTTGGCAGATGCTTCCTCTGCCTCCTTCTTCTCCAGCTCCCGCTGCCTAAGCAACAGAAGAGGCACAAACTGAACAAACATGAGCATTAAAAACCATGTGTAACTTAAAATACCCATCTATAGACAGACTGTAATACCCCATAAGGCCTGCAGGGTGCGATATGATTTCCATTCAGCAGTCCTCCACAAAGAGAACCAAAAATTCTATATAAATAATTAAACAAATATATCAATTCTTGATTATGTAAATAAATATATATTTCAATGATATGGTACATGCTTAAATAAATGTCTCAAAATCTATTTCGACATGTTCATGTATCATCTTAAATTTGGGCCATTTCTCTATATTATGGGGCCTAATGGTAAAGGACCTGGCTTGGTACCGGAAAGTTGCCCGATTTGATCCATGGCTGAAGTGCCTTGAGCAAGGCAACTAAACTCCAAACTGGCTGCCCGCTGCTCCAGGTGTGTGGGTTCATGTCCCCTTAATTGCTAATCATTTATTTATTCATAAATGTATTTATTTATGCATTTCTAGACTTCAGCATTATATTTTTAGGCTAAGTCTGGAACATGGCCACCTTCCTGAAAGTCGCCATATTGGATCCAGAGTGATTTAAAGGCTCAAACAGACCATTAAAAAATCATTGCCATCTTCAGTCAGAATGGATGAGAACACTGTTTCATGTAGCACTGTCAGGTAGCGCTGAGCTTTTAGGGTCTTGTCGAGCCTGTAATGAACCTGTAACAAGCCTGTAATGAACAACAAAACTTATGCATTTTGGTGATAACTTTTTAATCAAAAGGGATATTGCAAATCAGATTGTGGAAATTGATTTCTGTGACAATTCTGGTCTTCTTTGATATGCTACATGACCACCTTCCCATTGGAAATACTTGCCCTTGATCCAATATGGCAGCTTTCAAGATGGGGGCGATGTTCTGGGCATAAAAGATAGACCCCTCACCCATTACTCGCTTGGGTATTCAGATATGTCATTTTCATATATAACAGATATTGGTCCTCTATATCTCCACCTACATTACCTTTTCTCCTCTTTAGCTTTCTGCTGTTCCTCCAGTCTGAGCGCCTGTACCATGACGGACTCACAGCCTCCCACAGTAATTGTCGCCAGGTTCCGAGGGACAGACCTCCGCCTGCTCGAGGTACCAGCTGATGGTTTCTCATCTTCAGTGCCAAAGCGCCCTTTGGAGGTTACAACCAGGTTTGTCTTTTCTCTCAGGGTCCTGTTGAACATGAACGAATGAATGAAAGAAAATAATGACATTTCCATCCAAAGGATGCATAGCAAAAAAAGATTTCCCATGCTTCAAACATTTTCTAATGTGGACATAGTGGAAACAATGATGAAATATGTTTAGAAATGAAATGCTGACAAAAAACCCTAGATGTGAACTGTTAACATTGGTGTAGACTGTAACAAAATCCTAGTTTTGGCTACGTAACTAATAGAACAACGGAATAAACACAATTGATATACTGGCTGTCCCATAAATCAGAATGAATGTAGCCTACACTATTCACTGCCAATGATGCCAAACTTTCGTCAGTGTCACTGCTTACCTTGACAGGAGAGTCAGCTTCTGCTCCAGAATGATCTCCAGTTTCTGAGCCTGTTTGGAGATCCAGTGGTCAACACCATGGGATCGGTAGCAATGCTCCAGCATGAGGCGAAAATCGGCCACAAACTCGGTGATGCTCTCATACTCCCGGTTGACGAACTTGTCATCCATCCTTTTGAAGCTCATGTTCGTTTTCTCTTCTTGCTCTCCGGAGCCATTCAGGTGCCAGAACGGTGCAGTGAGAGCTTTGTGTTTCTCCATAAAGAAGCTGCGGAATATCCTATAGGCCTGCTGCACCTCTGCCGTCATGTCTTCGTCTTCATCATCATCATCGTCATCGACGTCATCATCATCAACCAGAGAAGACCGGCTGTCCTCAGACACTTCTGTCTCCATGCACTTTGAGATTGCATTCTCCACAGAAGAACCATTGCACAACCCTTTAGAAACATGCACCTGCTCAGATCTAGATGAAGGTGTGCCCTGACAGTGAGGAGGCAGTTCATCCTGGAGATGATTGTGGAAATACAAATGCTTGATGTCATCCCTGACCCCTTCCATCTCCGTGCGGTGCTGCGACGTCTGTTTTACAGCTTCTGGAGGACAGTTTGTGTCGTTTTTACTCGCGTCAGGATGCACCTGCATTTTTCACCAACTCGATGAAGGTAGTTTCGATCATCAGCGCTGAAGCCAGAGGAAGCCATGGCGGTTCCTAAAATGATTTAATATTTTGGACTTCAGGGTTTTAAAGTGAAATAAAACAACACAGCAATATGATGTAAGGGTAATATTACTGTATATTGAAAGATGGGTAAATACACCTGATATTTACTGTTCTTCTACAACTTCCCAGACAGGTGAGTATTAAAGTCATCTGCTCTGACAGGTGAGTTTATGTGCTCGTGTATGCCGAACCAGACAGGTAAGTTTACCTGAAATAAACACCCGCCTACAGGTGATTATATCGAGTTATTTATAGATACTCTCCTGAAAACATAACTGACGTTATTCCTGACCGCTCCACACATTTTAAATATCTTACCAAGCTTCAGACATGTGTATATAATACATGTCATTCAGTAAGGTGTGCATAACATCTATAGATCCGTACCTGTGCAGCGTCTCTGTGCGGTTTCCCTGCCCAGGCTGTGCGCTCCGGACCCGGCAGGGCTCCAATGGGCTCTCCGCTACTCTCCCGGAGCACAGTCCGTCCATTTAAGCACACATGACCTGGAGTGAAAGGTCCCCATACCTCACTGAATACAGCGCTCGGAACGTGTTAAAATGGCCCCCTATAACGCGACTGTTTAAGTCAGAAACTGAGGAGCCCTGACTCTGTAGGTGAAACTCTCTTTAATTCACTAAAGCGCTAACGAGCTCGCCATCTCCCCATATTCCCGCCACTGGAAAGTTCACAGCGCGCTACAGTCTCCTCACTGAGGACAGAAATGACCCATTTACGGGATAAATAACGTCTCCTTGTTCTGTAAGACATTTCAGACACTGCATTGTGCTACAGAACTGTGTTTATTAGCCTACCTTAGCTTAGCAGCACGCTAGCGGAGATTTAACTTCAAGCACAGGCTTTACTGCGCCTGCGTGAACGAGGTTGCCAGATCGCTATGAATCAAGCGTTCAACAATCTAAATATAAACACTGGCATTTCAGCTTTTAAAAATATTTGTACTAATTATTTTACTCGTTTTACTCATTGCAAAATATCGTACTGAGGGAACCAAATATTTTAAATCTATACTTATCTATGTTCATAAAATGTATAAGTATGTTATATCTAAGGGAGCAAAAAAAAATCCCTCAAAGCTGTAAAATTTCTAGAGGCCCACTTCCCTGCACATTTTAGTCCCTTTCTTGCTTTAAAAAATACACATTTATTCAATTGTGGACTGTTAATGAGCTGATTAGTGTGTTGGGAGCAGAAATAACACCAAGGAGTGCATGGCAGTGGTCCTCAGGGATGAGAAATACTGGCTTAGACACATCCTTTCAGCTTTACCCTCATTCCGTGTGCACAGATATATGAATATACAATTAGGCCTTGCCTCTGTCTCTGTCCACACCTCAGTATGGAGAGAGATTAGTCTCAAAATACTTTACAAAAGCGTAAATGTTAATCCACAAATAAAACACAAGTCACTAATATGTTTCACTGTTCACAAATGAATACATCACATTTGTAATTTGTACAAATACAGTTACATTCATAAATTCATGTGTTTGGTTTTCATAGATATATCATACTTTTATGCGAAAATAAATACATTTGTTTAAATTTACATTAAATATATTTGTAAAGTCGACGTCTCGAATTTAAAATGTATTTGTAAAATGTAGAATCTGCGTTTGTGAATCGAGTCACTCTCGTGTTTTCCATGACGTGAATTTGTTCATTTCCTTCCGCGGGTTTTTGGATTTTGAGACTTTGAGAACAACCTACCGGCAGGGGGCACTGTTGTTTTAGGACGTGTGGGGCCAACTTAAATGGAGACGTATTTGCGCAACATTTAATGTGGAAGTTCGAACAAAATGCCTATCTATTTACTAAAATGTCATTATTAAAATGTCTATCATTTACTGCGGCAGCCAATGGAGTCATAGTCCCGCCTACAGGGGGTTGTTTCGCTGCGGCCCTGAGAGCAACAGGTCAGTCCTGAGACACTCGGGAAAACAACAGTGCCACCCAGCGGTGGCTTGTTCGCCTGCTGGCCACATTTGTGGATCAGACTGCATTTGTAAACACGTGAGTGACTCGATTCACAAACGCAGATTCAACAATTTACAAATACATTTTAAATTCGAGACTTCGACTTTACAAATATTTTCAATGTAAATTTAAACAAATGTATTTATTTTCGCTTAAAATTGTGGTATATCTATGAAAACCAAACACATGTATTTATGAATGTAACTGTATTTGTACAAACTGCAGACTGTGAGACACAGATTGGGATGTGTTCATTTGTGAACAGTGAAATATATTTGTGACTTGTGTTTTATTTGTGGATTAACATTTACGCTTTTGTAAAGTATTTTGAGACGAATCTCTCTCCATACCATAAATGCATGTTAACAAGATTGTTATTATTATTTTTTAATGATACTATATACTGTATAGGGTGATCAGACATCCTCTTTTACCCGGACATGTCCTCTTTTTTAGACTTAAAAAAATGTCCGGGCGGAATTTCACAAACGTCCGACATTTTGTTTTTCTAGAGCTTACATAGAACTTCGAGAAGTTTCGTTCACAAACTAGTCCCGCCCTCCCGTACTCCGATTGGTTCGCTTGAGTGAGAAGGGGGCGTGGTGAAGTAGCCTAAAATCTTCTGATTGGACGGTCTGACTGTAGAGCTACCGTTATTGGTCGATAACCTTCTCTGTAAACATTTAATTGGTCAGTCTGCACGTCTGCAGTTTTTCACCATCTCAGATCTGATCACCCTAATACTGTAAAAATCTATACGTCATATTTTGCCAAATTCAACTGGTATTTGACCCAATCTGCCAATCCATTATACTTTCATTTTTGAGGTTTTAAAACATCACATTATCATTTCAGATCATTTACAGCTCACCTCCCGAGTGTCACAACATCAGAGGGTTGTGAGTTTGATGATCAGTGTTGCTGTTGTCATTTCTGGCCAAGAGTCCAAGAGCATAAGGGGTAGCACCGGCCTCTGTCAGTGGGACTCCGTATTCCCCTCCAAGTGTGTTGAGCTCGTCACACAGTGATGGCAGTAGGTTAAAAAGAAAGGGTGGAGTTTCACATGTCTAAGAGGAAGCATGTGCTCTTCACCCTCCCAGGTTTGTGGCCTTGTGTGATTGAATGAGAACAAGGCAATGAATGGATTGTTTGAAATGTATTTATTGAAAACAGTTGGCTCAATATTTTTTTAAAATTATTTCAACGTTCACACTTTTGAATCCTAAAGTTGATATAAAAAGATGAGCAATTTCTATATGTTTACATGATGAAGACAGCAGAAAAAAAGACAACCTACGTCTACACCTACGTCTGTCCAACGTTAAACTTTGATTACTTACTGGCCACTTGGTTGGAGACACCACCCTTGTGGTGTAGTTTCACTCACTCTAACTCTGGCTGGAAGTAAAGCGCTGGCCGCTATGTGATATTCACCACTAGAGGGCGCGCTTGTTCAGCAGTTTCTGCACCATAGGCTGTGCAGGTGTTTCTTAAGAAAGAGCAGCAGGTTCATAACATGGTTATTTACACTTTTAACACCTTTGATCTGCCCACGTCTCACTCTTTCCATGGTGTATTTTCAATTCGTTTCAAACACGACTGAGTGAAAGAGAGGGAGGCATACATCTGTCAATCAGCAAGGACATGCTTGTTGTCTTCTATTCTTTCTTTTTTTATTTGAGATAGCTGACTATGGAGGACAAAACCAAACAAAACAATCAGTCAACACAACAGTCAAGTCAATCAGTGTGATCTTAAACGTTCAACAAACAAATAAGTAAATACATTTTTTTAAATTTAAGTATTTATCTATCCATTCATTCATTAGTTGCTTTCTGAAAGTGCTTCCTCCTGTTCGGTGGTCACGGTGGGACAGGGCACCACTCAATCACACACTCACACCCGTGGACAGGAAGAAACCAGAGATTTACCATGACATTTATTCATTCAACTCTTCAGAAAATGCTGGTTGGCCTTATAAGACAAATGCGTGAGAATACAGGACGATACAGAGACTCTTGATGGGAATCAGTTCAATACAGCAGCAGAAACCGTCGCTAATTCAATGCTAAATGAGCTATGCTCTGTCTCAGTATACAGCGAAGTCTGTCTTAAAGCCTACAGTGCAGTAAACAAGCCTCTCATTAAAGCATGTTGTGTGGACAGAAGACAACTGGTCCAAATTTCACTTTAGTGTGGAGGAGGTTTAATGGAGTTGGGTCAGATGGGAAACATTATGTTTAGTGTAAAAGTGGGGAAATACCGAACCCAAAGTGTGTGAAGAAGTCAGTTAAGCTTGGCGGAGGAAGCAGCATGGGTTGGGGGATGTTTTCTTCAGCAGGAGTGGGGCCCCACAGACGCATATGCTCTCTGCTAGGCTAACCACAGTTAGCTAATTAGCTAGTTTTGCATCTAGGACTGGGCTGTTTGCTGTTCAGTGATCAAATACAAAGACAAACTTTGACCAAAGGAATTACCCGTTTGTAGCTAGCGCTGACTTTATTGTGTGATATTTTTGTCTATGTCAAATCCAAAACTGTCCTGGTTCAGTTTGTCTAGCTCAACTTAGCACAGCTAGCATCCAATAGTTCATGCATGTTTATGCTATACTTACTACAGTAAGTAAAATCATAGTCAGTAATTAATTGTTGATTTATTGGTTGGTGTCCCAATGTGCAGTTAAAAATCTTTTAGCTCCTTAGTGCCTTAACTTTAACTAAAATGTCACTCTTAAATCAATATCATTGTCTAAAGGCCCCCTCTGTGAAAAATATGTTTAGCAAAACTGACAGAAAATCCCCCAAACCCAATCCCCACAATAAGAGTGAAGAGATGCTGATCTCAGATCAGGCCATTACTGCATTTACATTGGTTTTTCGCTGCATAAGTAAAAATAAATGAAACAGTTCCCTTTCTCTAAGAAGGCCAACGTGTACGAAACCTTCGGCCTTCGTTTTTCAGGTCGGTTATGAAAGAGCACACACAAGTTGAAATTGCCACCACCAGGGGGCTCCTGAGCCTTCAGCACACTGAAAACATTTTGAAACAATTAGACAAAAACACGGGTCCTGTACGGTAGGTCCATGTTGGCGTTTGAGACCTCGAAGCTCACTGAGTGGGGTTAAATTTGGTAATGAGTTTAAATAGGGGCAGCCGTTAGCATTACAGCGGCACAGGCAGTGACTTCCTCATCTGTATTGTTTATATTGGCACAAAGTGCCAGTCTCCTTTCCTAAGCTCTTTGCCGCCATGTTCCCAACAACGTATGAACCCCCCCTTTCCGCAGTAGCCATTGTTTCCATGGAAACCAAGCCATGGCAGGGTGCCGCCGTTTGCTGTGATGTGTGTGTACTATTAATTCCTGTGGTCTCACCATGCCTTTGATCTAGGACCAGTAAGCAAAACACTGCTCTGACTGCATGGCATTACAGTGAGTCGGAGAAGGCCTTTCCAAAACCATGAGTTGGGAACCATCAATTGTTGCTAGCTTGTAGCTTCCAGTCATGTATTCAGCCAAGTTTCAGGAATAGCAAATGTGAAGGATGACATTGGTTGCCAACTGTTGTCATACAAGGCTCTCACAACTGCTACGTTGCCATGTTAGAAAACAGATTCCTGTATTCAGACTAAAGGGCATTCTGACCTAAAACTGACTTTTGTTGATAGTCTTTGACCAAGTTACACTAGCTTTTAAAAGTTACACTAGTTACACTATACTAAAAAGAAAATCTGGCCTACACAAACATTGCCATCACAAATCAGAATTACAGAATTCTTCATCACTGCCCAAAGGGAATGTAGCTGTGGTGACAGTGGCTAGAAGAACTCTCTCTGAACATGTGGCAGCATTTAACTCACATTTAGTAGTATGTGCACAAGAAACTCATATTTAATAGCATTCATGAATATGAAGTTACGGTCACACTAGATTGTAATCAGAGTCATTTTGCAAGAGAAATCCCATGTGAATTCACATCCTCATCCAATAGCGCGGGTGATTTTGATGTGGGGACCTGAGGGGGCGGAGCTTTGTACAGTATGGTTGATCCAAATTGGTGGAAATGCTAACTGTAGCCGTGCATAAGCACAAATTAAGATATGATACAGTCCAAGCTGATTAAGAAACGAAACATAACCGCGATGCAGTGGGGAGGTTGGATTACAGGGTCTTCTTAATCAGTGTTGTTTTCTTTGTTGTTTATGGTTGTTGAGTTACCCAGTTTGTTAGCTCAATACATAAAATGGATGACAGTTTGCACTGCCCAGCCCTGAGTGCCACAAACAGCCAATTTCTAGTACGACAGCAGCCATGAAATGTCTCTGAAGTTGGAAAGTACGTACGATGGTAGCGTTTTAAATGCCATTTAAATTGGTCATTTAATGTGCTCCTTGAGCAGACGTGAAAAAATTAGACTCACTTGTGTCACTCATTGCACCCCAACTCCAGCATTTACACTCAGGTTAGCGTGGTGAGATTCCTTACTGGGAAAACAGAAGAAACAAGAAGCTTTTAATTCTGGAATCAAAATATTTAATAGGTACATATCAAGTATAATACCATGTATAAAATTTCAAATCACAATATGAAGCCATGTTTACTGCTGAGGCAGACTGTGCAGCAGGTAATGTTCGCCACGTCAAAATAGCTAATGATTAAAATAGAACCGTAACTAAAAGATAGAAAAATGGCATACTCAGCATTATTGACATTAGAAATTATTAAACATTATCCTCTTTTTTAACCTCTTTTCCAACGTTTTTTTTTTTTTGTAGGTATTGTTTTTTTTCGTTAAGTGCAAAAGAACAGAGAACGGATAGCGAAGCGTTCACGTGACATTGAACTGGAGCAAACAATCGAGAGAGACAGGCAGAGAGAGGGAGAGGGAGAGAAAAAGAGAGAGAGAGAGAGAGATAGAGAGAGAGAGCAGGGGAGGATTGAGTCAAGCTTACAGAAATGAGGAATCTTCTAGCATTGCTCACTGGCATGGGAATTATATTACTTACGGAGAAAAAATTATACAACTTATGGAGAGAAAAAAAACCTTGCAAAAAAGGAAAAAATTCGGATCTTTTGTGAGAAAATGTGGCACATCACAGTTTGCTTGAGAGAGGACAGAACATTTTTTAACCATTTTTGCTTTAAAACAACGAATAGTAAATTTGAAGAAAAAATAAAAAAAAGAAAAGTAACGGGACATCACCACAGAAAAGAGAAACGAACAGGCAGTGATCCACATGCTCTCTCCCTCCGTTAACTGGACTGAGTGGATGACACAGAAGCAGACTGGTGAAGTAGAATAAGAGAATTTTCACTTTCTGACCCCACACTATTCACAAAGCCTCTAAGACCGAATACGCTGATCCAGAATCAGTTTCTGTAGCACAAACAGTATGGATTTTAAATTCCTGTAAACAAAAGCTTCTACCTCTGCTTAAGTAAACGACAAAGATGTAAAATGATTTCAGAGTGGGTTTGGGTTTTATAAAATGCACAGTTTTAGAGAAATTTAGCAAGAAAGGATTGTTCACGGCGGTGGCGAATGGAACCAGACGTCTGTAAAAGATACATTCCTGTCAAAACAAGTTATTCCAAGTTCCAAATTTGGAATTTTTGAATTAAATTGTCCTCCATTATCACAATTCAACGCACAAATTTTTAGTTCCATTCATCACTATGTCTTTCTACAATCAGCCCGTTGACACCAAAACAATCTCAATCACTGAATTAAGTGTGTTATTGACACAGGAAAACAAGCTGAAATTGTAACTGCATTTCCTAAGCATGTGGCCAAAATATAACAGCTGGTAGTTTTATTTATTTCTAATAACAAAAATTAGCTAGCTATCAAGTCAGAGGCCAGGGCAGAAATCTGAAATCTAGATCAGCGTTTTTAAGGCCATTACACACTGAATGTGCACAAACAATGCTAAACCTTGAGAATTTTTGAAAAATTCAAGCTTGTTTTTGTGTTAGACATGTTTCAAATTTCCAGTGTCATTGATTTTTTTTTCATTCTGTGTTGGTAATTGATTCACTGATTGGTTCTCATTAGAATTTCCTGAACTGAATGAATAAACCAGTGTGTAAAGGCCTTAATCTTAGCATCTTTCTGAATGCAAACCTCACAAACATCACATTTACTCCCTCATCGTTAGCCACAGTCCCTACAGGAACCAGGAGGAAAGACAATCTCAACCATAACGTAACTCCTCTTCACCCTTTGGCAAGAAAACCGAACGAACATTAGCTGAGGTGCTATTATTGCTGGGCCGGATTGCAAACATCAGTTGAAGTGCCTCAAACTGTACTGCCATACTCCAAAACACTGTGCAGTGTTACTTAAACCTGTGGGACTGGATTTAGAGTCTGATTTTCAGTGATCCAGTTTAACGAACCATTCTAATTAAAGCACTTAGAAGAAAATGTGAAATCACTAGAATTCCACCTGAATCTCTTCACCTGGACAAACAAGAGCACTGAGACGTCTTTGTAGTGTTTTTTTTTTAAGTCCCAACCAAGAACTGATGCATTCTGTACTAAAGAAAGACTGTCAGCTGAAGCCCATTTCCTCAAGCTAGCAGAGAAAACCTCCACACTTTGTGTTCTGTTAGACACATGCCAAAATGGTGATTTATCAAACAATGACTTACCGTGATGACAGTCAAAATAATTATTTTTCTCAAACATTTTACTTAATATGTCCAATTATTATTATTATCATCATCATCATCATAACTATTATTATTATTATTGTTATTATCCTGGCATAATTACTTCTTTCTTTAAAAACAAAATACCATTGTTATTTTAATGTCATCTCAAATACGTCAGTATATTTTCCCAAGAAAAATAAGGCATTATTTTATTATACTAAATTTATAAAAATTAGTCACTATATTATTAGATTCTAAGAAATATTTTGAAAAAAAAAAAGTCAATTTTGAGATGCTCATGAGAATTTATTTTGACTTATTTTGAAATCAGTCTTGAGAATATAAACATTATTTCAAGATCCTAAGTCATTATTTTGAGAAAACACATCAATATTTTGTCTGGATAAGTAGTCTCACAAAAACTAGTCAAAAATCTGTGAGGAAAGAACAGGCAGTTTTTCTCCTCTTCTTGGTGGAAATGGGCTTCAGTAAATTAGCATGCTAAATGAAAGTTTAGCAAAATTTCACCATGGTATCTGTTACTGAAGCCTGAATAACTCAGACCTTGGCTTTTATAGGATGGCTTATCCAAATGCTAGCAGAAACTTTAGCAATAGCAACAATGTCTGTATGCTTATGTTGACAGTGACTAGCATGCTGCATGCTAACACTGCTGCTCATTCAATACTATTAGCCTAACAAGGTTTGGTTAACCCAGGCTCCACATTCCACAGCACAGTTGAGTTTTCTCAACAAGGTTAGCAAGTGTTAGCATATCGTTAGCGTTAGCATTAGCACTGGTTCCATCCTGGGCAGATTCATTTCTCTGAGAGGGCTGGAGTCATTCCCAGTTCATGAGAAGTGTGACAGGAGTTCTGATGACATCCACAGTTCCTTGGGGTCATTGTCATTGTCCTGCGATACAAGGCTGGTAATGATAGGGGGATCCATCTACATGGAGGGTGTGTGCTTTGTGTACATGTGCACAGAATTGTGCAAAAGTCAGAAACCACCCTTTATTTATTTAATGTCTAGTCAAATTCCCATTAAAAACAAATTATTCAGTTCAAGGCAGGAAAATGCCCTGCACAGGCTATTCCATGGCTTTATCCTTTTATACAACACTTGCTTTAAATTTCTAAAAGAAGGTAAATGAAGTTCTGTCTTAGTAGTTGGCTGCACAATCAAAGAAGTACCAAACCCCTTCTGTAATATTGAGGTCTGAGCTCTGGGGCCAGTCCCTTGTTTTATGTACATATATTCTCCTTTTGTGTCTGTTTCCTTTTCTTAGAAGTGGGTTTTTAGGCAACTCCACATCCTTTCAGACTCATGTGGAGAAAGATGGACACACACATCTGTGGGTTTGCTCAGATCTGAAGCAACGTGGAGCTTGATTTTTCCTCTCTCTCAGGGATAAAAACTGATGGGAAAAATTTTGATGCAGTTCTTAGGAATCTCACTTTCTCTGTAGTTTTGAATCATTTTATTCATCCTTTGACTTTCCCCTGACCTTAAGCAAGTGGAATATTAGATCTCTAATCTGCTTGTTTTAATGGCAGTTTTGACTGGAACTCAAGTAAATGGAGGATGCTCTCTGACTTTTGCACACTGCTGTCTGTGTGTGAGTGTCAGTGGTCTCTTTGTTGTGTAGGTATTTAAGTGTATGACTTAGTGCATTTTGTGAGTATTTTTGCATGTGTGCGTGTGTGCGTGAGTGCGTATGTGCGTAAGAATGCCTGTTGACTGTGAGTGCCGTTGAACTGCGCTGGATGGAGATTTCTGTCCGTTTTCTGCTCTTCTGTCTCATCGGCCCTTGCTGTACCCTGGAAAGAACTGATCCAGGAGCTGCTGGAGGTTCTTGTTGAGGATCATCGCATAGTCTTTCCCCAGATCGTGGCGACACGCCGGACATGTGTACACTTCCGCTCTGAACGATCTCTGCAGGCACGTCTGCACACAGGAAACAGAAACCACACAAACAACAACACAGGGTCATTCACCAGGGGCGCTACCTCATGAGCTCACAAACATTTGTTTGCAATTTTATAGGAAAATTATTTAAAAGCACATATAAGCTGACATTTCACATGCTATTTTTTCCGCAGTATTTTAAAATATATTCATTTATAAATGTCTTTGTCTTTATTATAACTTCTAATCTTTTCAGGAGATGTGCTTTTAGGTTTTAGGTTAGAAGAAATCTGTAACCAAGTTCAGTTTCAGAAGTTGGTTGTACTTTTGATTTCTCACAAAAAAAGAAATCCGGATTAATTCATAGGCATTAATGACACTTCACAGTAGCTACTGAATAATTCATACATAATTTACACTGAATAATCTGTAGCAGATACTGAATAATTAGTAGATACTGAATAATTCAAAAAGAGCATGAATAATTAATAGTGGCTACTGAATAACCCATAATTTACACTGAATAATCTGTAGCAGATACTGAATAATTAGTAGATACTGAATAATTCAAAAAGAGCATGAATAATTAATAGTGGCTACTGAATAAAAAAAGAGCATGAATAATTAATAGTGGCTACTGAATAACCCATAATTTACACTAAATAATCTGTAGCAGATACTGAATAATTAGTAGATACTGAATAATTCAAAAAGAGCATGAATAATTAATAGTGGCTACTGAATAACCCATAATTTACACTAAATAATCTGTAGCAGATACTGAATAATTAGTAGATACTGAATAATTCAAAAAGAGTATGAATAATTAATAGTGGCTACTGAATAACCCATAATTTACACTAAATAATCTGTAGCAGATACTGAATAATTAGTAGATACTGAATAATTCAAAACGAACATGAATAATTAATAGTGGCTACGGAATAATTCAAACTGGATTCTGAATAATTAAAAGGACATATTCAGTATTTCATAGTAGATTGTAAATAATTAATATGGGATACTGAATTAAGTCATAATAGATCAACGAATCACTGAATAATTCATAGTGAACCCTTAAAAATTCACAATTGATACAACATTCTTATAATTTTAATGAGAATAACTCATATCAGATAATTAGTAAATGATAACAGATACAGAATAATTCATACTGGAGTTTGAATAATTCACAGGAGATCATTCATTGTAGCTACTAAATAATTCATACTTGATGCTTAAGTATTTATAGTAGATGCCGAATAAATAATTCATACTGAATTTATGTAGATTGTGAATAATTTAGGTCTGTACTAAATTTTTTTAAGATTTCGGGTCAGTGTTTTAAAAAATAAGTCATTAATTTTAATTAACAAGTCAGTCTTGAGAGAAGGACTCATCATTTCACGATGGTAATATTGGTCCACAGAGTCACACAAACTCTCCTCACCTTACACACATTGTGCTGGCAGGCCGTGGTGATGGGCTGGAAGGAGAGCTCCTGGCAGCACACACACATGAAGATCTGCTCCACCTTCCGCAAGAAGTTCTGCAGGATGACAGGAAGTGATGCGTGACTGTCACCACGGCAACAGCAGGACCAGCACAGCACGAGTCGCTCTGTAGAGGCGCTCGGTTTACGCCGTGGAAACCATAATGTCTTAATTATACCGCCTTAAATAACTAACAATGCTGCTGAGATCACACAGCAATTTAGGGACTGAAATCTATCTTATCTGTATTTAAATAGCTATTCATTCTGAACGGCTCCTTAATTTGTTTCCAGAATCCAGATGTATTAGAACTGACAATGTGTGTGGCTGAAGTGAATAAGATTTGATATACAAAATTATATTGAATACTGCTGTGTTAGAAACACCTACGTAAATAACAGTAACGGAAGTAACATAATCATTATAAAATTACTGTAATATGATTACAGGAAAAAGTAATTGTATTACTGTAATGCGTAACTCAGTATTGTGTTACCTCCATTGGAAGCTAATGTAGCTAACACAATGGAAGCTAATGTAGCTAACACAATGGAAGCTAATGACCAGCATTTAGAATGGCATTTCCTGAACTGTAACTTTTTATATACTGTATGATTTTGTGTGTGTGTGTGTATTAGTACCGGTCCCTCAACGAGGAAGCTGAGAGCTTCGTCCCAGAGTTTTTTATTGGCTTGGTCCTGCTGTATGAGGAAACGCTGCTGTTCGGATAAAACAAACGCCTCCACCTCCTTCACACGCTTCGAACTGGGCTCGTCTGGCTCTTTACACTCTACAAAAACACACACACACACACACACACACACATATATATATATGTTATATGTGTGTTATATGTTATATCACCACTGTCAGTACAAAACCTGAAATCTCCAACAGACTGACTTTACAAAAGAGTTAAAAAAATGTAATAAATAATGGAATAAAATTCAAATCTTGGAGGAAATATTTTACAATTAAAAAAAACCATTAAATTATATAATTATATGTCAACTATTAAAGTAACAATGTAATAGCATGTCTTGTGCTATGTGTTTTCACAAACACACCTTTGTTTTTTGGTGTCTCTTGGTCACCATTACTGTGCACCTCTTCATCCACATTCACCTCCGCCTTCTCCTCTTCTTCCTCATGTTCTTCCTCCTTCACTCTCTTTGCTGGTCGTCCTGACTTTGGTCGCCCTCTGCCTCCATGTCTTTTACCTCTCAGTAGCCCCCGAGACCCCCGTGCACTTGCTTCCTTCTTAGTTTTATTAGCCATAGCCTCCAAATAACCAGGAGGATACTAGAGAGAGAGAGAGAGAGAGAGATAATATATAAAAAAGAGAATTACTGATAATAATTAAAATGTGAATTTTCTGCATGTTTGTTTGTGTCCTCACCTGCACCTTCAGGCCAAGTTTTTTACTGCGTTCAATACCCTCTGGTGTCCAAGGAGCTGGCTCCAGATCGTCTCGTCTCAGCAGGTAACGCCACACCAGAAAACCACACTTACCAATCTCCGGCCAGTACTTTACCACCTGAACACACAAGTACAGGATACAGCCTTATAAACACTACATAACACTACAGTACACCCACATAAACCCATTAGGAAGACTTGTATATACATTGAACGATCACTGGATAAGGAACACCTACCTTGTATCTGCAGTCATGGTCAATTTAATGGTTTCTAATCCAGCAATTGTTCTATATATACACATATAGTGTATACAGAGTGTAAATGTTTCTCTCTCTCTCTCGTTTTATATATATATATATATATATATATATATATATATATATATATATATATATATATATATATATATATATGTGTGTGTGTGTGTGTGTGTGTGTGTGTGTGTGTGTGTGTGTGTGTGTGTGTTTTTAAGGCAAGATAGATAGTTTTTGTTTTTCAGTTTGAGTCACCACAAAACCCACAAAGGCAGAGACAGGAAATACTACATGTGAACTCAGTAACATGACCTTGCGTCACCTGATCATTCTGACCTCAACAACAGAGGCCATCTCCATGGCAACCTTTCAGCTGTAGTTCTAGCATATCTGATTTCCACTCATTTAAGTACATTTACAAATAAATAACCAATATATATGTATACATCAAGCTAAATATGAGAGTGTTTATAGCTACTGGTGTTTATAGCTATAACTCCACCACAGCATCTAAAGGGCAGAGTGTAGGTTTATTTTTATTTCACATTGTAGAGTATTTAGAGTGTGTTACTGTTGTGGGCATAGACCCTAGCTTGGGGATTACTATTTGTGCATTTTGGGGCACTCTCAATGTGTAAAAAATAAACAAACAAATAAGAAAATCAGTGTTTGGATGCTGCTGTATCACTAATTGTTTATTTATTTATTACAATTTGTTATGTTTAACCATTTAGCTAAATATGTTTATCTAAAGACAAAGCTATTGAGAGTAGTTTGATGTATTAAGTTTTCATTTTCCACATGGAAGTAGGTCCCCTGACTAGGCACTGGGACTAATGATGATTAAAGCAACATTATGTAATATTTATACATTAAAATTACAGCTATAAATTCATTGTGATGCCCCATTGAGCTGTAATAGGGAGAACAGAGCCTCTGTCGTTGCTACTCTGTGCTCAGCACAGCAGAAACTGCACTATGTAACATTTGAAGGAGGGTAGGAAAACAACCCTCTCCATCCCCCTGCTCATTGATTTCAAGAACAGTGTTGTAAAAATGAAATTACACTAGGGGGAGCCCTAGGAGCAAAAAAAAAAAAACAATTATGAGGAAAAAAAGCTTACCTACTGTTCCTTTAAGATTAAGATTAAGATTAATATTAACTTTATTATCCCACCAGGGGAAATTGTTCTTGGGCAATTCAAGACTGCATGTCATAAGAAAAATATCCAGCATACAACATCATGTTAATAAAACACACCCGCACGCACACACACACACACACACACCGCACACACACACAAAGACATGTAATTGGATGTAGGAACAAAAGAATTTCACACCCACAGCCATCCGTAACCAGGCCCAAGAGAATGTAACAGACCCGCTTCTCTTGTGTGTGAGAAACAGTTTTGCTACCTTATAGATGCCATCGTAGCGGTTGCCCTCCTCTGGAGCATATTTACTTATTCTCCGACCCTTTGAGCTCCGGATCACTCGCACTGGTTTTCCCGCCCTCCAATTCCGAGACTCTGCCCCATCCTTGTCATTGAGAGGGGCGTCGCAGTTCAGTGCCAGGGCCCTGAGGGTCAGAGGTCAACACGGAAGAGATCAGGCTCAAGTCTGTCCACACAGGATAAACCGTTGTAAACAAAATGTTAATGACCTTCATAAATATGGACTAAAATACAAAACATATTCAGGGTTCTAGACGGCTACCATCGCTAAGCTAATGTACTTTAGACCATATTTAACTATAGCAGTGTGTAATACAGGTTTATGAATCACTTAAAGGAGTCTATTAGAGTTTTCTGAACAACTCCACACAATTTGTGATTGTGTTTATATTCAGTCATAAATGTGAAACTCAGAATTCTGTCATTTTTGGATGCAGTAGCCCTTGCCTTTATATTGTTTATATGATTTTGCCTTTATATTCCACATTAAACAATGTTTACCATGCCTGTGCCATCTCTCTACCTTGCTCTCTCTCTCTCTCTCTCTCTCTCTCTCTCTCTCTCTCTCTCTCTCTCTCCTTCTTTGTCTCTCTCTCTCTCTCTCTCTCTTACCTCCCTGTCCCCCTTTTTCAACAGAAATTGATGGCAATGCTCAGCGTGACTTCGTTTTCACGTGTCCTCGACTGGAACCATGGATTATTGAACACAAGTATTTCGTAACAAGATGGCAGCTATGACATATTTACCTCCTCAAAACATCACACTTTGTGGCCAGACTTAAATTAACATTATATTAATGTGCACATAAGCAAAGTCACAACCTAAACTTGTCTTAGCTGATTTTCTGCATTGATCAGTGTTCTTTAGGAAAACTGGATGATGTTTTTGTGGACCTTTCATTCATTCATTCATTATCTGTAACCCTTATCAAGTTCAGGGTCGCGGTGGGTCCAGAGCCTACCTGGAATCATTGGGTGCAATGCAGGAATACACCCTGGAGGGGGCGCCAGTACTTCACAGGGCAACACACACACTCACACATTCACTCACACATACGGACACTTTTGAGTCACCAATCCACCTAACAACGTGTGTTTTTGGACTGTGGGAGGAAACCCACGCAGACACAGGGAGAACACACCACACTCCTCACAGACAGTCACCCGGAGGAGACCCACACAGACACAGGGAGAACACACCACACTCCTCACAGACAGTCACCTGGAGGAAACACACGCAGACACAGAGAGAACACACCACACTCCTCACAGACAGTCACCTGGAGGAAACCCACGCAGACACAGAGAGAACACACCACACTCCTCACAGACAGTCACCCGGGACTCGAACCCACAACCTCCAGGTCCCTGGAGCTGTGTGACTGCGACAGTCCCTGCTGCTCCACCGTGCCGCCCCTTTTTGTGGACCTATCACTTAAAAAAAAACAAACGTTCAGCACCTGTTCATGTGTGTAAGCGTCTGGTCAAACGAGTGCTCTCCGATCCTCTTGTTTCCAGAGAGGTCACGACCTCCGCTGCCCGTGTACGTGAACTCGTCTCCCCTGTCCTGAAACATCAAAGTTCACAGAAAAGCTGTGGTCATTAAAACAGTAACATTAAGTTGAAGTCAATGATGAACTCTCATACTGAAGCTACCCAAAGAGAAACATGCATCTGCAAAATAGTAACTTTACAAGAGAACGAAAAAACCCTTCTTAACTTTCAGTTGAAGTCAAAGTCAAAACATGTTTATTCCAGTTCATTTTGGAGCATTTCTATTGGTCCATTCATGATGAAATAGTTTACACAATGTGGAGGACAGCTGCTGTGTTCAAATGATGTAGTAAAAGAATAAATGACCAAAACATGCTTTCCTTTGGACAGCGATGATATTCATCACGTCCAAAAGTTGTAGATATCTCTTCTAATGGCTAAGTTCACGTCTTTTAAAGTTCACTCTCTGTGAAGAGGATGCTCTGCAGCAGCTGCACATGAGACGAAACTGACCATTCCTAACGTCAGGAGTCCACCAGAGGGGGTATCAACCCCTCCAGCTCTGGGCTGGGAATTAACCCATTCACCCTGCATACATTCTCAGGGCATTTTCTAAGGGCGTGTGTCTTGTGCATCTCAACCCCTCTTCAAGGCCTCATAACTCCGGATGTGAGTCACGTACTATCTCACCATGGGATGGAATTGTTTAAAAACCATGTTTTTCTGGGCTGTAACTGTCCTAAAGTCATTGACATAAACATTGGATTTGATGCATGGGCGCATTTGTCAAAACCAGAGGGGTATTGTAGGGAGATTTATTTTTTATTCAAAGTAGCTTTGGCTGTATTTACACATTGTACAGCACAGCTGTGATATGCAACAGTTAACAGCTGTTCCTGGATCAGTCATTAGGAAAGGACGCCGTCTTGGACTCTTGTTATTCTCCAACAAAATCAGAGACTAACCCTGCACTTTTTTACACTTACGTTTTTCTAAAGGAGCAAACAAGATTCACAGCAGTCATTGAGAGAAGAAGCAATAAATGTGGGGAGAACGAGAGAGAGAGAGACAGAGAGAGAGAGAGAGAGAGAGAGAGAGAGAGAGAGAGAGAGAAACGAGAGAAGGAGAGTGCGAGAAAAAGAGAGGAGAGAAAAAGAAAGAAAAAGAAGCAGAAAGAGAAAGAAGACAAGCAGCACTACATGGAAAAAAGAGTAGTTTATGTATAAACTGGAACAGTTACAATATGAACAGGCCAGTCGAGACAGAGGAGAGGAAAGAGAAAAGAGAAAACGAGAGCGAGAGAGAGAGAGACAGAGAGAGGTCAGTCAAGAAGAGATTATGTTATGTAATGTACTGTGCTCTCCTAGCGCTGAATGCTAACACCCACCACTTCGTCCTCGAAGCCGCCAGCAAGGACGAGGGAGTACGAGCCGTCGTTACTTCGGCCGTGGATCCCGCCCACGTGAGGACGATGAACTCCCGCTTCACTTACCTACAGACAGTCACAAAACATGCATTTATAATATTTATTGCACATCCATTTAATCTCTGTTTAAATCAAACCATCTCTTTTAAAGGCAATTTAGGTAACAATTTATTAAACGTCGTTTTGGACTCTTTCTATTAGTGAATTCATCATTTAAATTCTGATGAGAAGCAAAGCGTAACAAGAGTCATATTCATTCATTGTCTGTAACCCCTTATCCAGTTCAGGGTCGCGGTGAGTCCAGAGCCTACCTAGAATCATTGGGCGCAAGGCGGGAATACACACTGGAGGGGGCGCTAGTCCTTCACAGGGTGACACACACACCTACGGACACCTTTGACTCGCCAATCCACCTACCAACGTGTGTTTTTTGAGAGTGTGAGGAAACCGGAGCACCCGGAGGAAACCCACGCAGACACAGAGAGAACACACCACACTCCTCACAGACAGTCACCCGGAGAGAACCCACGCAGACACAGGGAGAACACACCACACTCCTCACAGACAGTCACCCGGAGGAAACCCACGCAGACACAGGGAGAACACACCACACTCCTCACAGACAGTCACCCAGAGGAAACCCACGCAGACACAGGGAGAACACACCACATTCCTCACAGACAGTCACCCGGAGGAAACCCACCCAGACACAGGGAGAACACACCACATTCCTTACAGACAGTCACCCAGAGGAAACCCACGCAGACACAGGGAGAACACACCACATTCCTCACAGACAGTCACCCGGAGGAAACCCACGCAGACACAGGGAGAACAGACCACACTCCTCACAGACAGTCACCCGGAGCGGGACCCGAACTGCGACACTACCTGCTGCGCCACCGTGCCGCCCAAGAGTCATATTTATATTTATTTATTTATTTGCAAATCTTTATTAACAGCTGCATACTTTCACTGTCACAGCCAAATGTACAAGCCTTGTTCTTTTTCTTGACATAAGTTCACAGCACAGGCTACAGTAATCAATTCCACTGTCTGCTCAGACCGGATTTGGCCACTTTGACGGTTCAAATTCATAAATGTCCTATATCTGTCTGTAATGAGAACAAATCTATCGCTGAAACTGCATGCATGCACATACTGTTACATATATGTCAACATCAACAAAACATGATATTTGTGAGACAATGTCATATTTTTTTGTATTGAAACTGTAAAAATGGATGTGTTAGTATTGTAATGTGCATTGCATTTTGCTCGGGAGGACAGCAAACACCTCACAGACTTCATGTATAGGACAAAAACAAAAAAAGTCTGGTGTGTTCTCCCTGTGTCTGCGTGGGTTTCCTCCGGGTGACTGTCTGTGAGGAGTGTGGTGTGTTCTCCCTGTGTCTGCGTGGGTTTCCTCCGGGTGACTGTCTGTGAGGAGTGTGGTGTGTTCTCCCTGTGTCTGCGTGGGTTTCCTCCGGGTGACTGTCTGTGAGGAGTGTGGTGTGTTCTCCCTGTGTCTGCGTGGGTTTCCTCCGGGTGACTGTCTGTGAGGAGTGTGGTGTGTTCTCCCTGTGTCTGCGTGGGTTTCCTCCGGGTGACTGTCTGTGAGGAGTGTGGTGTGTTCTCTCTGTGTCTGCATGGGTTTCCTCTGGGTGACTGTCTGTGAGGAGTGTGGTGTGTTCTCCCTGTGTCTGCGTGGGTTTCCTCCGGGTGACTGTCTGTGAGGAGTGTGGTGTGTTCTCTCTGTGTCTGCGTGGGTTTCCTCCGGGTGACTGTCTGTGAGGAGTGTGGTGTGTTCTCCCTGTGTCTGTGTGGGTTTCCTCCGGGTGACTGTCTGTGAGGAGTGTGGTGTGTTCTCCCTGTGTCTGCGTGGGTTTCCTCCGGGTGTAATAGTTTTAGTTTTTTAATCTTTGAAGTGCACTTTTTAGGGAGTATGGCACTATTTGGCACTAACAACTCCACTGTTGTTTAGCTTTGCTGCTGGTGTTAGCTCAGGCGACAGCCTTAGCCACATACGTGCAGGCAAACACACGTGAAACCCATTCTGACTGTTCACATTCATGTCACATGTCCACGAGTCATATACGTATATGATCAAAGACTCCAATCTGAAAAGGAGTCAAATCTGATTCATTTCCGCACAGCCCTGAAAAGATCGGATCTGAGTCACATTAAAGCAAAAAAATCGGATTTCAATCACTTCAGCTATTTTAAAGAACAAAATAAGTGTCTGATTTTGGTGATTTGTGTGAAAGACCAAGTGATTATTGAACATAGTGTTTCCTCACCTGCACCCGGAACTTCCATGTGGTTCCTACGGGAACACCAGGAACTGGCCCGTAATGATTGGAGGGAACGATGGTGCATTCTTTAGTACGACCAACACATGCCATTCCCTGTAACACACACACACACACACACACACACACACATGATCAGGTTCCTGAGTGGTGCTGGTACAGTGGATGAAACTCACTGACACTCCTCCCTCGTTGGTCCACCTTGTAGATGTAAAGTCAGAGACAGTAGCTCATCTGTCGCTGCACAGTGTGTGTCGCTCGTCCTCTAGTCCTTCATCAGTGACACAGGACGCTGTCGGCTGGATGTTTTTGGTCGGTGGACTGTTCTCAGTCCAGACACTGAGGGGTTTAAAAACTCCAGCAGCACTGCTGTGTCTGATCCACTCTACACCAGCACAACACACACTAACACACCACCACCACGTCAGTGTCACTGCAGCGCTGAGAATGATCCACCACCTAAATCATGACCGATGAATATAGGGTGAATCAGTGACTGTAGAACTACAAAGGGCCTCTACCCTGTAAAGTCAGCGGACAATGACTGTAGCAAGAGCATGGTCATTTTAATGTTTTGGCTGTACGTTAATAATTAGAATAATCTCTTTCCAGGAATTAACAAGTCAATGTTTTTACTCCAGTGTTTCCAGTAAAATCTCACAGCAGCCTGAATCATCCCCACAGGCAGCAGCGACTCAAAAGAAGAGGACATGAGTCACACACACACAAACACACAGATATACAGAGGCATAGACCTGCTATATCTCTCTGTCTACAATATCTTTCTTATTTAATTTTTTAGCCATAAAGTAAAGGTAAATGTAGGACAGTAAATAAAAAATAAGTGATATTAGATATTATTCCATGTGTATTCAAGTTAATTTTGGACTCGCAATACTATGTAGTTACACACAGTATGGTCCTGTTAAACGATACCACCCCCCACCCCCCACCCCCCGCCTCCCCCCCCCCCCCCAACCACACACACACATACACACAAATCCCCCACTACTACACTACTAGTTTCAGATAGAGTAACCACAGGAGGTGTCTCCCTGTTATGACTCAAATACACACACACACACACACACACACACACACACACATTTGGCGCACTGTGTCCTGAATAAAGCCTGTTACTGTAAAACACAGCCGTGACTTCATCCTTATTCATTTAACAGGAAACACAGAGCAGGACTGAGCCTGCTGCAGTCTTCAGATGGAGAAACGTGTGACAGATTCAGGTCTAATATCTCAGAGAAACTTCAAATGAGGCTTTCCACCATTTCAAACCTCTCTGAGTGGGGAAGTCCCTCGTCCTCCGGGACTTTCCGCTCACTGTACTGTCTATTATTGGAAAGAAGGACACCCTCATCCCCATTGTGTGGAGAGTGTTCGCGACACATTAAGTTTATCTACAGATGATTAAAGAAATCAGGAAAAATTACATTTTATTTGTACTTTATAGTGAAATAATTGAAACATTTCTGAGGTCTTATTAATAAAACAAATGATTTTCCAGTGGGGGAGGGGGTGGTAACTCTGCAGTTACCGTGTAGAAAAATAATGGTTTCCCAAAGGAAAGTAATTCTCAAAATAAAATTTTAAGTTGATCTCTTTTATTTCTCCTGAGACACAGAGAAGATGTCTTAAGAAACAAACGTTTCCTCTGGCTTCACATGTGACACAGTAACACGTATACAGGCGCACGCAGAGGCTACGTACTTACTTCATAGCAGCCAGTCAGTTAGCAAAACATGTCGTTCTCAAACGTCAAACAAGTGAAAGAAAGTTTGGTTCCTAATTTGTCCAACACTGAAATAAAAGCGATTTTCAAAAACCACGGATATCTGTCTAAAAACAAACACATGTATTAATAATTCCACCTTAAAGAGGAGGAAAAG
This sequence comes from Hoplias malabaricus, assembly GCF_029633855.1. NCBI lineage: Eukaryota > Metazoa > Chordata > Actinopteri > Characiformes > Erythrinidae > Hoplias > Hoplias malabaricus. The sequence goes on along the minus strand of NC_089814.1, from coordinate 32,908,898 downwards.
GTTGTTAGCCGTTTTAGCTAAACCAGTTAGCATGTCCGTTAGCGATGCAGAAAGTCAACACACAAGGGACTCGACATGTGACTGGATTTTTCCATTAAGAGGTGGACAATGTGGTGGTAGTTTATTGTTATTGAGATATTTATGCTTTTCTGCGAATATCAGTAGCACTTATATCACGTTTTACTGCAAATAGAGCAGAAATAGTTTAGCCGGATTTAGACAAAAATTAGCCCACTTGAACTATATAGTGAAAATTATCATGATATTGTGATATAAACTTTGTACCATGGTGCCCACCGCTACACCCCGGAGACTCTAGACAAGCAACTGATTACACGGATGCTGCCTGAGTCACTAATTTGTCTATATTTGAGTCTTTTTCATGTCGTACTTCATTTTTACCCAATATCCTCGCTGTCTGGAAATAACCTCACCACGGTGTGTAGCATTCGTAACGGAATATGAAAGAAAATTAAACAGCTCTGACTCACAGCCACTTTGCAACGTGTCTACACATTAATGCACGTGTAAAAAATTAAAGCTACTACAGTACAGCATTATACGTCATGGCCACTTTATTAGAAACACCCCCTCTACATTCTTTCACTCACTGATCACACTATTAAAAACTATAACCTCGCTCTTATGCTCACTGGCCACTTTATTAGAAACACCAACCTTGCTCTTACGCTCACTGGTCACTTTATTAGAAACACTTACATTATTGCTTAGGCTATTGGAGTGGTCCACTGTGCTGAGAAATCTCTGACAGTCCAGTGTGTTAGAAGAGCTCACCTTGCCCCAGTCCCGCTGACTCCCATTGGTGGCTGAAGGCATCTTAGCTTTTTTCTTACTGGTCTTTAGCTTCTCACCGGCCTTCACCACCTCACTGGTGTCATTCTTACAAGTGGGGCAGTACCTGAACACCCAAACACACACACATTTACATTAGTAAATCTCAGTTACTTTGTTTAAATAAGCTTCATCCAAATGTACACATGGCCAAAGGGTTTTGGACGGATGCTAATTCAACGTTTCATCTCAAACGAAGGCTTTGCTCCCCTTTGTTGTGCTTCTAATCGTCTGGAAAGGTTTCGCAGAAGGTGTAGGAAGTTCCCTGTGAGGAATCGATAGTATTCTGCCCACAAGAGGAGTAGTGTTGTCTCCTGCCATTGGCTAAACCTCCAAAAACTTAGCGTTGTATCTAAAATCTAATGCCTTAAAGTGGTTTAGATGTAACTCTGCTCCTTTGCCTTCATTCAGTATGCATGGCTCTATGAATACGCAATTAGTCCCCACCTCCAACAGTTTCAAAGAGAGCAATGGATCAGTTTAAAAGCATAAAAAATGTAAAACAAACTCTATTCTGGAGACTTTTGGGGTCTTTTTAGATCATATTTTTCAGTAATAGCAGACAAGAAGCCTGCATTTCTTGGCTGTATATGATGTATCCATCACACTTTCGGTGACATAACAACCCAGCTAGACTACAGCCTGGGCTCTGAGGAGCCGCCATCGTGTTGTGGTGGTGCACCCTGGCCGAGCGCCGCCTGCGAGTGCACCAGTGAACTGATTAATGGTGCCCTTCACCTGTGTGTGGCTCATACAGCCCATTAATATGCCTCTTTTGTCCTCAGTCAGCATCAGAGGCCAGAGAGAGAGGGACACTGAGAAAGAAAGCCATGCTGAAAAGTAAATGTGCAGCAAAGGAACCTGCAAGTTTATTTTATTCTGAGTGAAACCCTTGCAAGGTGTTGATTCTAAAATAAAGAAAGCTCTGGGTGTTAAACTTCTGCCTGCAGTGTGTTCACTTCTAACAGGATACGGGCTCTACATGGGCGCAGGGCATGGTTATTAGTCTGGGAACTTTAGGACAGACCGTGCTCTACAACTACGAATTCATCTGTGTGTTCTCACCAGTCCTCATCGTCGGGGATGGTGGACAGTGGGGGGTTGAGGCAGTATAGATGGAAGGCCATGTTACACTCGTCACACAGCAACTGCATGTGAGCGTCCTGCTTTCCTCCACACACGCAGCAGGAACAGAACCTGCACTCGGCATCCGGGTCCGCTTTACAGTGCTTACACTCCGGACCACTCTTACCTACAACACACACAAAGCAAATCTCACTCTTTCTTTCTTGCAAATCCATTGTGGTGGTATACAAGGGCTAAACTATGAAAACTGTGTCACTGACCATTTTCCTGGATATGTCTCTACAAGCATATTATAAAAATATATATCTTTTAAAGTGTAAAATGTTTTATGTTGTGTTTCTTCTTCAATTTGTCACTTGTTTATACATTTTTTTGGTGCTCTATAAATGAACTTGCATTGCCTTGCCTTGTGTATGTTGTGTGTGTGTGTACGTTCAGCAGAGCCTACGTTTGAACTGGCCGTCAGCAGCTGAAAGTGGTCGTGCTCCAGGTTTTTCTATGCGGTAAATCTCATCAAGGAACAGCAGCTTACAATCATCAATGATATCCCCTGGACCTCTGCAAAGCAACCAATCAGAGAGAGGGGAGGGTCAGAGTGACCATTACAGTGTACACTCCTCACAGACAGTCACCCGGAGGAAACCCACGCAGACACAGAGAGAACACACCACACTCCTCACAGACAGTCACCTGGAGGAAACCCACGCAGACACAGGGAGAACACACCACACTCCTCACAGACAGTCACCCGGAGGAAACCCACGCAGACACAGAGAGAACACACCACACTCCTCACAGACAGTCACCCGGAAGAAACCCACGTAGACACAGGGAGAACACACCACACTCCTCACAGACACTCACCCGGAGGAAACCCACGCAGACACAGGGAGAACACACCACACTCCTCACAGACAGTCACCCGGAGGAAACCCACGCAGACACAGGGAGAACACACCACACTCCTCACAGACAGTCACCCGGAGGAAACCCACGCAGACACAGAGAGAACACACCACACTCCTCACAGACAGTCACCCGGAAGAAACCCACGTAGACACAGGGAGAACACACCACACTCCTCACAGACACTCACCCGGAGGAAACCCACGCAGACACAGGGAGAACACACCACACTCCTCACAGACAGTCACCCGGAGGAAACCCACGCAGACACAGGGAGAACACACCACACTCCTCACAGACAGTCACTCGGAGGAAACCCACGCAGACACAGAGAGAACACACCACACTCCTCACAGACAGTCACCCGGAGGAAACCCACGCAGACACAGGGAGAACACACCACACTCCTCACAGACAGTCACCCGGAGGAAACCCACGCAGACACAGAGAGAACACACCACACTCCTCACAGACAGTCACCCGGAAGAAACCCACGTAGACACAGGGAGAACACACCACACTCCTCACAGACAGTCACCCGGAGGAAACCCACGCAGACACAGAGAGAGCACACCACACTCCTCACAGACAGTCACCCGGAGGAAACCCACGCAGACACAGGGAAGACACACACAATGCACACGGACACGGGGAAATCTAATACTATGACAAATGTTAAAAATTAACCAAATAAGTGTTAGTAAAGACTGTTTATTCAATAACTTGCAACAGTTATATAATAGAAAAAGCCTTTTTCAGAATTCCCACTCTGTTCTGTCGTATAAATAATTAGAGCTTAGACATGGAAGTCCTTATATAGGCCTCACACCGATTTATTCTCTCATATATTAACTACAAACTAAAACCTGAGATGCCATTACAGGCTCACGAGAGTTGACCTTTAGCTCTTACCCGAGCAGGATCTTAACGCGGACCTCCTTCTTGGTTCTGGAGGCCTGGTTGAGGGCGAGGATTTCGGCGTCGTACCAGAAGCCCCTCTCCTCAGGAAGCTCCAGGTTATAGTTGACCATCACCACCTGCCCAACCTCAAGCTGCTCGAATTTCAGCACCGTCCGAGCTCGCGGACGAACGTCCTCTGCGTTCATCTCCACCACACCGTTCTCCGGATAACTGGCAAAACACAGTGGAGAGAATAACATGAGTGACCTCTTAAGGATACTGAAGTAAAGAGGTGTGAGCAAATGTGTAGACAGCCCAATCTGATATACGCACACAAATCAACTACATTCTAACACAATATTCAGTCATTGTCTGTAGCCCTTATCCAGTTCAGGGCGGCGGTGGGTTCGGAGCATACCTGGAATCATTGGGCGCAAGGCGGGAATACACCCTGCAGGGGGCGCCAGACCTTCACAGGGCGACACACACTCACAAATTCACACCTAGGGACACTTTTGAGTCTCCAATCCACCTACCAACGTGTGTTTTTGGACTGAGGGAGGAAACCGGAGCACCCGGAGGAAACCCACACAGACACAGGTAGAACACACACAATATTCAGTTATGTGCAAATGTTTTCATCTATCCTGATGAAGTGAAAATAAATAAACTATGCCATACTGTGAACATTTAAACATTGCATTTATTTTCTGAAGGGTTTCTATGTATTTCCTGGGTTTAAAAACATTTAAAATTACAATATTTTGAAAGTTCAAAAAGTTGAAAAAACTTTATTTCAGGGGTTTAGAAAATTTGACAACCATGAGTGTTGTCCTTTTTTATGCCAGCTTACAGTGTCAGCACACACACACACACACACACACACACACACACACACACACACACACACATACACGGATTCACACACTTTGGCTATGAGCCTTAGCCTTGGGAATAATCCAATGTGTGTGTGTGTGTGTGTGTGTGTAAGCATGTGTGTGTATGCATGTGTGCGTGTGCACTGAATCCCATTGACATTCAGAACACTATCATAGACAACAAGAAAGCGAAAGAGAGAGAGAGAGAGAGAGGAGAGAAAGAGAGAGAGAGAGAGAGAGAGAGAGAGAGAAAAGAGAGAGAGACGGAGAAAGAAAGAGAGAGAGAGAGAGAGAGAGAGAAGGAGAGAGAGAGAGAGAGAGGGAGAGAGAGAGAGACAGAGAGAGAGAAAAAGAGAGAGAGAGAAAGAGAGTAGGAGAGAGAGAAAGAGAGCAAGAGAGAGCGAGAAAGAAAGAGAGAGAGCGAGAGACTAGGAGAGAGAGAGAGAGAGAGAGAGAGAGAGAGAGAGAGAGAGAGAGAGAAAGAGAGTGCAAGAGCGTGAAGGAAAAGGAAATAGATACAAAAGAACATACGTAAATCAAACAAACAAGCTTTTGGTGTTTTTATAGCAATGTGATCACAGCGTCAGAGACCAGACCTCAACATCACTGAATGAGTCGGGGATTTACTTTAATCAGGAGCAGCAGACAATTAAAAAATAAATTCTAAGACTGAACTTTGGAGGTGTGTCTGCTGCATTTTTAAGAAACTAAAACCTTGTCTCCTTAAAAATAATGGAAATGTTAATAAAGGCAAAGAAGCATGCAGCAAATAATGAAATGAGGAACAAAAAAACCTAAAGCAAAATAAGTGTCCTGTTATGACTTGTTGAGTGAGAGAGATTCTGTGAGACAGAGAGAGACAGACACACACACACACACAGAGTGAGAGAGACAGTGAGAGAGAGAGGTTGATTTTCTCTTTTTTCGGGGAGGGGGGGTTTAAGAGGATTACAGGAACCCAGACTGAGTGGAACAGCAGTCGTCTGAGCAACTGCATTAACTTAACAGTGCGCTTAATAAAAATAACCCCCATTAAAACAATAAACTAATAAAAATATAACCCATTAGAGATGATACCGCCTTTGACTGTAATTTGTTGGCCTATAATAATAATCCTCTGTAATTCGGTGCCTGAGTCTGTGTCTTGTGTCGTGTAAATATTGAATGCTCTTTAATCACAACTGACGATGAGGGGCATTAATTATGGAACATTCAGCGTCTGAGGTTTACATCTTTAGTTTTACACAGGAGCTGCGATGCTAATGTGGCTAACGAATAATTAAGCTGCTCATTTAAAAAATACCTATCATACATAAATAAATGAATACAGAATTAACTAAATAAAATGTTGGTAAGTGCTTTTCCCCACAGTGTGTAACAGCCGCCATATTGGGTACTTTCTCATTACTCAAAACGCTATTGTTTCTGCCAACATTCATTCATTCATTCATTGTCTGTAAGCGCTTATCCAGTTCAGGGTCGCGGTGGGTCCAGAGCCTACCTGGAATCATAGGGCGCAAGGTGGGAACACACCCTGGAGGGGGCGCCAGTCCTTCACAGGGCAACACAGACACACACACACACACATTCACTTACTCGGACACTATTTGAGTCGCCAATCCACCTACCAACGTGTGTTTTTGGACTGTTGGCGGAAAACGGAGCACCCGGAGGAAACCCACGCAGACACGGAGAGAACACACCACACTCCTCACAGACAGTCACCCGGAAGAAACCCATGCAGACACGGGGAGAACACACCACACTCCTCACAGACAGTCACCCGGAGGAAACCCACGCAGACACAGAGAGAACACACCACACTCCTCACAGACAGTCACCCAGAGGAAACCCACGCAGACACAGGGAGAACACACCACACTCCTCACAGACAGTCACCCGGAGGAAACCCACGCAGACACAGGGAGAACACACCACACTCCTCACAGACAGTCACCCAGAGGAAACCCACGCAGACACAGGGAGAACACACCACACTCCTCACAGACAGTCACCCAGAGGAAACCCACGCAGACACAGGGAGAACACACCACACTCCTCACAGACATTCACCCAGAGGAAACCCATGCAGACACAGGGAGAACACCAGGGCCCTGGAGCTGCGTTACTGCGACACTACCTGCTGCGCCACCGTGCCGCCCTTCTGTCAACATTTTAGTCTTTATTTAGACGTTAAAATCAAATAAATATTTATATGAATCCCTGACCCTCATCAGTGTCAGTCAGTTGAGGACGCAGCCCAAGCTCCCTACATAGTGCACATCACAGATAAAAAATCTGATCATACTGCACCCAGACAGCACACAATTTTCCACATTCAACACACTTTGTGTGTGCTGAAAGTGTCCTACATTGTGTCCTACAGAGGGTACATTTGGGAGTGATATTTGGGATTTGGCCTAGACTTTGCAGCAGTGTGGAAATATCATTTACAGAAGGAGAACTCCTTTATTAAACTTTCAGCCAAGCTATAGAAATAATTTAGCCAGTCATGCTAAAACATTATCCTCCAAGAGATACTCCAAGAATCTGTTACACTCTCCGAGAACAGGAACAGTGGGATCAGATTATTTACCTGTAAACAAGGGGCAAAGAATGACACAAAGTCTGACAGGCTAACAGCTTTCCATTAGATGCTATGACAAAAATGCTAACGTGGCTAAAAGTACATAACTGTCTTTTCTATTCATTGTGCTACACGGTGGGATCCTTTACACCCACCCTGCCCCCTGACGCAAAGAGGCGCTGGGTTTCCTTGCTTCTGAGGTTTGAGAGGAGCTATGTATGAGATCAATTCATCAGTCTTTCCCATCTGTTTCCATTAGTCCTGCGTCTTGAACCCAAATAATCGGTCCTCAAAATGGCGCCCAGGTCAAACAAATTTGACTGCTACATTTTAAAAATAAATCAATAAATGGTTTTTAATTGCTTCTTCCCGCTACTCTTCATGAGACAAATTATTTCTATTATATTCTGTGTTTTTCTATTCAGCTCTTTCAATTCTACTCTGTTTTGTTCTATTCTCTCTATTCAATTACATTCTAAACTATGTTCTTGGCTTGAGACGCAGAGCTGTTGGTTGTGTTTTTCTATCAGAACTGTCAGTCAAAAAGAGCTTTTCAATTCTCTGCCTCTCTCCCTCTTTCTTCTCTCTCTCTCTCTCTCTCTCTCTCGCTCTCTCTCTCTCCCTTCTCTGTGGTGAAGCTCTGAGGGTAATGGTTCTGTGTTGAAGTAAACAGTGGTGAATTCCTCGACATCAGAAACAAATGTTTTTTATCACATTCTTTTAAGAACTCTCCACAATTTCCATCCCACACAGGTGGTTTACATTTCTGACACAGAAAACCCTTAACCATCCAACGACCAATTACCTTCTCAGTAACATTCAACATGTACATATACAGTTCTGTATACTGACAATTTTTCAGGAGATATTTCTGCAGAGTTTGTATGGGTCTGAAAGGATGTGGAGCTGTCAAGAGGCCACTGCTGAATAAAGGAAAGAGAAACGAGGGAAGGACGTTTCCATCTGAACACTCAAACTGCTGTGGATTAAGGTTTTGCGGAGTGAAGAGAATAAACCTCAGATCTTTTGAAGCAACAGAAGGTACTATGTAATCTGCTGAAGATGTGGAAAAACTGCACCATAAATTGAGCCTGGTGCAGGATCAGTGCAAGCTTGCACAAGTAGAACAACAGGTAGAGTGTGTGTTGAATTTGTAAAACTGAAGGCATCGTGAACGCTGACAAGCAGAAAAAACTTTTAATAATACATCCTGAGAAGTAAACAGTTCCAACGCAAATCTTCTGAAAATGCAACCAACTTCTTTGACTGTACTTTGGAGGCGTGGCTAGTTTTCTTTGAGGAAATAAAAATAAATAATGGATGCTACAGTAAACAAAGTCATGCATGCTTTGTTTTGTTGCTGAGTCTTCTGTGGTCAAACTTTTAAATAAAGGGTTTTTACTCTTTTGGAAAAATGAAACAATTACGATGTTTTTCCTTCTATAAGTGCCACTAACATGAGATGAATAATCTGCCTGCTTTGTTTATATACAACAGAGTGGGGCCCACATACAAGGAGGCAGCCATGTTTAAAATAAATATAGTACAGAATGTCTGACACATCCCAGCCAGTAGATGTCAGTATACTGACTGTTTCATTATGTGAAGAAGAACGGCCGTTTTGACTGAAAGGTGGGCTCTGATTTTTCACAGCACTGTATTCGTTAAAACGGCTATAATAAATCTCCTCGGAAATGTAGTGACAGCTGATAGATATTCACACATTCCTGTATCTCACTGTAAATGCGTCTGAACGTCGCAGACGGGACTTCGTGTCGTAGAATATTTTTCTGTCTACGCGGTACTGCGTGAGAAAAGAAAGAACCGCTTGCCGCTCCCGAGAACTCGCTCGTATCCATGGCAACGGCTGGCTCTGAATGAATTTGCCATGGAGGGAGCAAAAGAAAAGAAGAAGAAGGAGTAGAAGGAGAAGAAGGAAAGGAGAGAGGGAAAAAAGGAAAGATGAGTCTGGATTCTTCCTCTCCGTTTGCTCAGGGCCGAAATCCGAGAAGGACAGGCTGCGGTTTTTAAAGGGAGTGCAAAAACAGCCTGGGCATACGAGCATTGAAATTCACTGAGAGAGAGAGAGAGAGGGAGAGACAGACAGACAGACAGAGAATGGAATAAGAGATTTATAGAGAGTTTGATAAAGAAGGAAAAACAGGAGAAAAGAGACAGAAAACTGAGACAGAGTGCAGAAAGAAAAACAAAATCTGAGAGAGGGACAGCGATTGCAAAAAAAGGAGAGATTGACATAAAAGACAGAAGAAAGAGCAAGAGATAAAGAGATAGACAGAAGAGAAAGAGAGACTGAGAAAAAACGCGAGGGGGTGGGAACTTGTTTAAATGATGAAAAGTTTCTGACACTGCACTGGAAAACACGAACATGATCGGAAGACCGGCTTAAGCTGTTTAAGGTATATTTTTCGTCAGTCAACATAATTAAAGCACATAAAGGCCTTTAAAGGTTTAAAAACAGTCAATTTTAAACACACTGCTTTTGTGATGTCACAAGACCCAACCCATTTAAAACAAAGCTATAAGGGGTGTTTCAGAGTGGACTCCTTAAATGAGGAATTACACAGAGCAACCAAGTTATGGGAGGAGAAAATTGTTAAATCAATGAGTAGCAAACTAACAAAAGCAACAAAATATAAAGCTCCAGTTTCCCCTTGAAATGGCTTACTTTTTACATAAAAAAAAAATGTAAATGTTGTGAAACATTAGTGTCCAAATTAGTTTACGTATAAATTAGTATGCAAATTAATATCCAAAATCAGATACCTCATTCCCAAACCGCTTTGCAATCATTATAAACACAGCAACTTACCTCATGTGTCCCAGAATGTACTTTTCATTACCACTGCTCAGAGACCCTTACGTCCCATCATTCCCAACTCCTAAGTGAACTTACTCTTCGTATTTGATGTGATACGTGACGTTTCCTCTGCTGTGCGTCGTAGAGTCCGTTTGAGAGGTGGATGGCTCCTCACTGTCCGAGTTTAAACCTGCGCCGGCCGTGCCGTTACTGTCCGAGTTTGCTGGGCAGGGCTCTGACTCCAGTTTGCCATTAGTCCGTTTACTGGGTCGGCCCACCCTACCAGCAGGGGGCGCTGTTTCAGACTTGCTCTTGTGTCCTTTAAGAGATGTGGTGACCCGCTCGATGGTGCCCTCAAACCAGGCACCGATGCTAACGTCCCTGCAGTCCACTAGCTCGTTAACCTGAGGACGAAGGAGAATAGAGACTGTCAGCTGGACAATAAATAACAAGAACAACAAAAACAACAACAACAGATGACTAATGGCCAATTTATGCTACTGCATCAAACCTATACTGTAGCCTGATGCGCATTTCCCCAGAAACATATCTACGCACGTCAACGCAGACCACAACGACTGTGATCGGTTCTTAGGCTAGTCCTTCACAGGGCGACACACACTCACACACACATTCACACCTACGGACTCTTTTGAGTCGCCAATCCACCTACCAACGTGTGTTTTTGGACCGTGGGAGGCAACCGGAGTAAACCCACGCAGACACAGGGAGAACACACCACACTCCTTACACACAGTCACCCGGAGGAAACCCACACAGACACAGGGAGAACACACCACACTCCTCACAGACAGTCACCCGGAGGAAACCCACGCAGACACAGGGAGAACACACCACACTCCTCACAGACAGTCACCCGGAGGAAACCCACGCAGACACAGGGAGAACACACCACACTCCTCACAGACACTCACACGGAGGAAACCCACGCAGACACAGGGAGAACACACCACACTCCTCACAGACACTCACCCGGAGGAAACCCACGCAGACACAGGGAGAACACACCACACTCCTCACAGACAGTCACCCGGAAGAAACCCACGCAGACACAGAGAGAACACACCACACCAACCGTTACCCAGAACAGGGCTCCAACCCACAACCCCAGGATCCTGGAGCTGTGTGACAACAACACTACCTGCTGCGCCCCCGTGCCGCCCCAGTGTTTTAATACTTTAAACACAATTGTTGTTTTTGTACTATGCAAACTGACAAAAGAGCAGAATGTTTGAAATTTAAATATATTATATTTATATAATTATAAATATAATTATATAATTATATACAATTATATTTAATTACAATTTAAAAACAGTTTATTTTTAAACCTAATAAAATGGAAGAGATGAGGCAGAAAAAGTGTGAACTCCATTCATAAAATATAGAGCTAATGATTAACCTGCTGATGATTCAGTAAACAATCGCTTGTGTAGAGAGAGGTGTACACTCACTCTACCGCACCTCTAACACACACTGGAACAAAACATGCGGTCACGGTCCAGCACGACCCAGAAAAGCACTGACCAACAAACAGGACACTCTGGAGCAGCTGCACATGAACCTAAACTCAGCTCGCTGATTTTAGAACAGTTGTAGAGGTTGATGGAGCTCCATCCAACACCTCTGGTAAGAGCTGGAGTGGTGTTTGTGATCCAGAAGTATTCATTCAACATCTGTCCCTGACCTCACTAATGCTCTTGGGATTGTGGAATACCATTATATCCTCTTAGACATCTAACGTACAGACTTCCCAGAAGAGCAGAGGATTTTACTGCAGTAAGGTTGGGGACTACAAAATGACTCTGCGAGGCTCTAACGCATAACTATGCAGCGGCTCATGCTGGAAAATGTTAGTCAAATCTGCGGCGCTGCAGTAGCTGGAGGAATCAGCAGGTTTGAGCTGTTCCAGCAAAGGCAACGAGGCAAAAACTCAACCAAATGAGGGAACGAAATGTGAAGAGAAATCTTCCTCAGTACAGAGCTGTGGTCTCATGCTAAAAACGCACACAGCCTTCATCTGCATCCCAAACAGGAACAGCCTGGAAGCGCTGGTTACATTTTTTTGGTCCAAAAGCCAGTGGCTGACCAAAACAATCCTGAGTGGGGTTTAATTCCTGTTAGAGACTAGCACACATTTGTCCTCAGTTTCCTTCCATTTAATCACGCTGTATACAAAAGCATGCAGTATCCTACCAGGGGACAGATCCAATGTGGTTATATCCTGCTCTAAAGGCCCGTGCTGGACTCTCAACCTCCGAGACTCGAAGCTTGGCTTGGATTTGTGTCTCAAAGACCCTGACTCACATCCTCAGAGATTCCAGACTCAACTCGGACTCTCAACTTAAAGATCCATTCATCATCTGTAACCCTTATCCAATTCAGGGTCACTGTGGTTCCAGAGCCTACCTGGAATCATTGGGCGCAAGGTGGGAATACACCCTGGAGGGGGCGCCATTCCTTCACAGGGCAACACACACACTCACTCACACACCCACACCTATGGACACTTTTGAGTCGCCAATCCACCTACCAACGTGTGTTTTTGGACTGTGGGAGGAAACCGGAGCACCGGGAGGAAACCTACGCAGACACAGGGAGAACACACCACACTCCTCACAGACAGTCACCCGGAGGAAACCCACGCAGACACAGGGAGAACACACCACACTCCTCACAGACAGTCACCCGGAGGAAACACACGCGGACACAGGCAGAACACACCACACTCCTCACAGACAGTCACCCGGAGCGGGAATCGAACCCACGACCTCCAGGTCCCTGGAGCTGTGTGACTGTGACACTACCTGCTGCGCCAACGTGCCGCCCTCAACTTAAAAATGCAAGCCTTAACTCAGACTCACACCTCAGAGACTTAGGATCCGACTAGACATCTCCAGAGAACTGAGACTCGACTCTGTCTCACACCTCAGACACCTGAGACCTACAGACTCAACTTCAGAAACTCAAAACTTAAACCTGAAACTCAGGGACTCTCAACCTGGACATTCCTGACATCTGTCACGTGACTTGGACTCAGACTCGCATCTCAGAGACGTAAAGGAACACCAAGAAATTACAGCTTCAAAATCATTGTGATGCTCCACTGAGCTTTAATAAGGAAAACAGTCGTTGCTACTTCGGGCTCAGCACTGCAGAAACTGCACTATGTAACTTCCGAAGGAGAGTAGGAAAGCCACTCCCTCTCCCTCCCCCTCTACTTTGATTTCTGGACAGTGCTGCAAAATTAAACTATATTGTGCAAATGTAGGGGGAGCCCAAGAGCAAGAACACCAAATCTAACCTAGTATTCCCTTAAATATGTTTAAAGTTTGAGCTTGCACATCATCAAAATACTGACACCCTTAGACACTCCAAATTCAGACCTCTGAAACTCAAAATTCTCAAAAATACCCTAGAGAGTCTTCACAGATTTTTATATAGAGAAATAACCACTCAACCAGACCAATCAGCTCGTAGATAAATCATATTATTATGCAAATGATATAGGGCCAAATTTTTTTTAGAAAAATGAACAAAAAGGCAAAGGTCCAAGACTGTATACATAGGGACATACTTGTTGTTTGGCCATGCGTTTGCGTAGACAACCATCTGAGTTGTGAACGTAACTGTTCACATACTTGCCTATGTGCTGCGCTTGAAAGTGGAGGCTTCCACTAGAGGGCAGGGCAGAGCAAGGCACGGTTAATTGCAGACTTCTGACACAGCCTTCTTCAAAATTTTCCGCAATTGTGATGCTGCTGCTGCCCCCTAACATTTACATGTGCACTGCACTTTGCGTACGATTAGCGTTTATTTTCTGATGCGTACTCGATGCCTAGTTAACAACAAGTATATCTTTAGCCTCATGGACTACATATGCTGCAAAATACTGTGATATGATTTCAACCAATCACCTTCTCCCCATTTCCCAAACCTATTTTTAAGACCAATTTGGTGTATATAGGTTTTTAGTAATTGTACCCAACGTAGGGTCTACTCCTGTACTCACTATCTACTCCTCTCACCTTGAAGGTGCCGATGCCAGGGTCAACGAGGGACGACGGGGACAACGTGGACGGCTGACTGTCACGTGATGGACTGCAGGATTTAGAGCCGTTTCCATGGTTACTGCTGACTGCTACCGGGGAGGCCGTGATTGCTGTTGCTGTGCTGGAGTGTGGTGCCGAGGTAGTGGTGGGAGGGTCTGTGTCACAGCCCACGCCCTCACAGTTATTGGAGGTGGGGCTATCTGGTGGGTCCGCCTGAGAGCGAATGAGAAGCTGGATGATGTCATTGAGGCCGACGTTGTAATCAAACAGCGTCTGGCCATCTTCCATCTGCGGATGTAAATAAAAGGAAATGAATAAACAAATCACTTAACATCTACATTTTCAGATTTGACAAAGACAAAGCCTTCATTTTTTTTACAGTTAGTGGGAAATATCCTCTTTCATGTTTTGACTAATTTATAAGTAAATTTATTGTTATCAATAACAACACATTACTTTTATTACGTTAGCACAAATGCTGATGCTAATTCTACGATTCAACAGAGTACTATACGTGTGTGTTACAGCGTATTTTATGTTGTGTGTTAGAGCATCTGTTATCTCTTCGTATTAGTTAGCGCCATGATTTGTTATGGTTTCCTTTACAATGCGCTACAATATGTTTCTCTTTGCTTGGAATGTGTTGTAATCCTTGCTTCAACGTGTTACAAGATGCTACACCAATATTATGTTACATTTTTTGCTATGGTGTGTGTTACATTGTATTACAGTGTGTGTTACAGCAAGGGTTGTGTTGTGTGCTAATCAATGCACTGCAACGTATTAAGGCTGTGTCACTGTGTGTTATGGCAAGTGTGTTACAGTGTGTTTACGATCAGAGCTGTAAAACAGCTTCCTGCCCATATAAATACGATTCTCATGTTTAACTGTCAAATTTTCACCGCCGTGGGGTGGCAGTGGTGTGTGTGTGTGTGTGTATGTGTGAGTGTGTGTGTGTGTGCGCTGTTGTGTTTGGGGTGAAGGAGTAAAGATGGTGGCAGAGCTGACGACGGACGGCACTGGAGCGACGGAGAAGAAGAAGGAAACTCCGCCATTTTCTCTCCATAAGCCACAACCAATACCCCACTGCCCTGTATATATCAGAATGTGTAATGTAGAATAAATATGAAAAAAACTGGACGGCTGAAAAAGAAAGAGACTTTGACAAATGAAAAAAAAATTACGAGAGCGTGAGGGAGAGAGGAAAGCGTGGAAGAGAAAATAGGAGAGGGAGAGAGAGAGGGAAAGAGAAAAGTAAAGGGAAAACAAGGAGAGAGACAGGGTCTTGTAAGAAGGGGAAAGCAAAGAGGGGGAAAGAAAAAGAGGAAGAGAAAAGAGAGAGAGAGTAAGGTAGAGGGAGATAGAGAAGAAAGCATAGTTTTCGTAGCTCTGAGAATCTCTTATGGTGCCATCAGCTACTCTGAGAATAACAATATGCTAATTAGTTTTTTTATTTTTATTAATATTGATAATTAATCTTAACAGCCTCAAAGAGGCAAAAAGATGTTTCAGAAAGTGTTTAATTATCCATAAAAATAGCCAAGGTTTGCTGAGTGTGATAGTTTGCTTTGGAGCGGCTAGGCTAACGCAGCTAACATAGCTAACGTAATTAAACCATATAGCCCACTGATTAGCCCCGGATCAGTGGGTTTGAGCACCCAAAGTATGATCAAAACAGTCCTACAAATCACTAAAAAAGAGTACTTTATCATTATTTTAGTTCATGCCTAACAAATAACAACGTTAGAAACCACATAATGGAGTTATGTAGAGGTTAGAGTGTGAATATAAGTATACAGTTAGGACAATGCTAACTGGACCATAGCTACATAAGTCCCGCAGCAAACTAAAGCAGACCCTGAAAATATCTCGACTGATCCATTACATTTGTGGAAAAATATGTGCAAATTCAATTTTTCACTAAACTATCGCTTTAATCTGAGTGTAGCCCTGCAGCAGTGGTGGATTACTGTGGCAGCAGCAGCTGAACGGCAGCTTTTCTGGGCGTAATTAAGAGCCTGAGCCGACATTTTGAGAGAGCGTTAAAATGGCGGGACGCTTACGTAAACACAGTAGCTTCTTTTAGAGAGAGACACGACATGGCGCTGAAAAAAAAAAAAGCAGCTCAGTGGCTTGCACACACACACACACGTGCACGCACACACACACACAAGAGCAACACTGTGTGTGTGTGTGTGCTGGTGATTTACCATGTGCACACTTTCAATGTGTTTGTTGCTTGTCGTGACATAGTGGTGCACCGATAACTGATATTATTAAATACTGAGGTAATTAAACTAATTGCCAATGTTCTTTCACATGTCACAGTATTAATACATTCCTCACCTACAACCATTTTAATTTATGGTTTTTGATTCAAAAAAGAAACTATAAAATATAAAACATTTAACTTCATAATATAATATTGCGACAAAAGTTGGGACATTGTGCATAATTCTATTAAGACAATAATCTGTGATTTGATAATTCTCTTCATGCTTTAAATAAATTCTATGCTTTATTTAACTGACAAAAGCTCTAATGATAGATTTCACTGAACACTGAATATAAACACGTTTTAAATTTGACACACACACATAGCAAAAAAACACCAAAAAAGTTTACCCCAGTGTTACTTCAAATTTCCTTTTAATTACACTCTTTAATCATTTGGGAACTGAGGATACTAACTGTTAAAGTTTTGCAAATGAGATCTTTGCCCACTTCGGCAGGGTACACAACATCCCCATTTATAGAAATTATTAGCTTTCACACATGGACTTGATTTGTGGCTTTTGTAGACTTGTGTAATGGAGGTTCGGGTTGCGTTTCTTGGTGCTGTGGTGGACTGGGTTATGTTTGGACTGTTTTTTATGAGATGATGTCTGAGGGAGCGTCTGTGTGGCGCAATCGGTTAGCGAATTCGGCTGGTGGTTCAAACCCACCCAGGGAGGGTGGCATGGTGGCGCAGCAGGTAGTGTCGCAGTCACACAGCTCCGGGGACCTGGAGGTTGTGGGTTTGTTTCCCGCTCCGGTTGACTGCCTGTGAGGAGTTTGGTGTGTTCCCCCTGTGTCTGCGTGGGTTTCCTCCGGGTGACTGTCTGTGAGGAGTGTGGTCTGTTCTCTCTGTGTCTGTGTGGGTTTCCTCTGGGTGACTGTCTGTGAGGAGTGTGGTGTGTTCTCTCTGTGTCTGTGTGGGTTTCCTCTGGGTGACTGTCTGTGAGGAGTGTGGTGTGTTCTCTCTGTGTCTGTGTGGGTTTCCTCCGGGTGACTGTATGTGAGGAGTGTAGTCTGTTCTCTCTGTGTCTGTGTGGGTTTCCTCTGGGTGACTGTCTGTGAGGAGTGTGGTGTGTTCTCCCTGTGTCTGTGTGGGTTTCCTCCGGGTGACTGTCTGTGAGGAGTGTGGTGTGTTCTCTCTGTGTCTGCGTGGGTTTCCTCCGGGTGACTGTCTGTGAGGAGTGTGGTGTGTTCTCTCTGTGTCTGCGTGGGTTTCCTCTGGGTGCTCCGGTTTCCTCCCACACTTCAAAAACACACGTTGGTAGGTGGATTGGTGACTCAAAAGTGTCCGTAGGTGTGAGTGTGTGAGTGAATGTGTGTGTGTCTGTGTTGCCCTGTGAAAGACTGGTGCCCCCTCCAGGGTGTATTCCCGCCTTGCGCCCAATGATTCCAGGTAGGCTCTGGACCCACCGCGACCCTGAACTGGATAAAGGTTACAGACAATGAATGAATGAATGAATGATGTCAGAGGGCTCAAAGGTCATACACTTGATTACTTCTATCTTTTGAAATTCTGAAACCCTGCACTGAACACTTCACATGTCGCTTTTGAAAAGTTAGACCACTGTTTTAAAAAATGCGGCACAAAGTGGTGATGCAACCCAACTTTGCTTGTAGACAGTAAGCCTTTGGTGGAAGTTCCTTTTGGACCTAATCATGATCCAATCACTTATTACCAATTCACCTGTTAATTATGGGGTGTTCTGAGATTTAAAAGTATTGAAAAATATAAAATGTATTGTCTCATTTTTGTTGAAGTGTGTATTTACAAAATTCAGTTCTTCAGTTAAAGTGAGGGAAGTCTCTTCTTTGTGTCTTTTCATTTAGATAAAAGTCTCAAGAGGATTAAAACATCACAGATTGTTTTTTAAAGCATTTTACAAAATATCCCAGCTTTCAGAAATATTTCTAAGGAGAATACAACACAGAAAACACTGGACTCCTAAGAACCGTGCAAGTCCTGGAGACACACCAAAACAGTCCCCATCAGATCAACAGAACTTCTTTTAATCTTTGATAGGGAAGAAACAACCAGCTTCACTCTCAGATCCGAACACACCACAGCTGTTTGTGTCCATCAGCCCCTTCCACTGTAAACCGACCTCTATACCACTGTGGGTCTGAAAGGATGTGTATCTGTCAAGAAGCCAGCACTGAGAAAAAGAAACATAAATCAAACAAAGAGACATCTGCTGTTCTTAGAACAATGGAAAGGCTGCACTAGAGCAGACGTCAACATCGAGAGAGAGAGAGAGAGAGAGAGAGAGAGAGAGAGAGAGAATAAGAGCTATGTTAGAAGAGTTGTTAGAAATGAAATGATGACATGAAATAAAGGATTACAAAAGAAATCATAAAAGTTTGTAATTCTCGTATTTATTATTGCACAAAACTAAATAACAGTGGAATAATAACAATATTTTGTTTTTTTCAGACAATAAAACAGGTGTTAGGTCATTAACTTGAAAGTCTGAAAATGAATGCTATAAGAAACAACGTTAGAATTCCAGCAAATGGAGGAGAGCCATCGCTAATTAACACACAAGCACAACACGAACGGGGCCAGGGCATGACATTTCCGAACAGTCATAACCGGGCAGGGGAAGAGATCGGGTAGCAACAGGGATTAACTTTAGAAGCAGAAAAGACTTCCAAGACTGAACTTAAGAGGCGTGGCTGTATTTTTAAAGTCTTATATAAAAGGAAAGATAAAAGCTGCTGTAAACGTCATCACTGGAAACAGTGAAATAAAGTTCACTGAGGGGCGTTCCTTCCTTTTTGCTAATAACTGCTGGTATATAAGTATGTACAATAACTTAATATCAATATACAGTGAACCACAGATGCGTTCCAAGACCACCCGCGAAAAACCATTTTCCACGAAGTAGAGGAAAGATATTTTTTATGTATTTAACGAGTATTTGGACTTTTAAACCCCTCCCTGTTGCTGTTAACACCCCACCCGTTGCATTAAACAGTGGTTCTATAATGTTTTTCAGCTGGAACTACATGTGATATCCTACCAGTTTCTTTAATAGAGTCATTTCTAAGCTGTGATTTAGCGTCAGTAAATTTCACTCGGATGTGGACATGAACAATACATGTACTGTACGTAAAAAACACTTGTAAATGATGTCAGCAAGAATCGTCTGCTACTAAGAGGATGCACAGGGTCTACTACATTATTCAAATTAATAACATGTAGAATAATAAATGAACTAAAAAGAAGAGGAAAAGGGTTTGAAAACGTAATCATAAAGATTAGTGCACTTGTCTTTGCTGACAAAAATATAGAACAATTTTATGAAATTTTAATGGATTTAATGAAATATTTTGGCTGTTCATCTTTCACGGTTTTCCTAGATTTTCCCTCAATGTCCGCGATATAGCTGCCATTAGCCCCCTTTGAAAAAACCCGCGAACTAGCGAATCCACGAAAGATGAACCGCGAAGTAGCGAGGGATTACTGTAAATCACAATACAATGTTTCAATAGCAATTTTATCATTTTTAAACATATTTTCAATGTTTCAATACACAGTATATACAGCATCTGTCGCTGCATTTCAGGGCACTGCCATCAGTTCATTGAACTCAATTTTAATCCAAAAGGTTTATTTTTGACAGTGATGCCATGTTTCCTGTTTGTTTTGGCCGTCTTTTTGTGTATTTTATTTTGTTCATATCGATATCAGAATTACACAATAATCGACCGAAATAACGAACTGTATTGCGATATAAATTTTGGCCGTATCATCCAGCCCATGTTTATATAACGGCCATTAAATGGAAATTAAGTAAATCACGTGTGGTTTCTGACTTTAAACAGTGTTTTACTTGCACCAAAATAGAGTTAGTGAATCAGATTATTTAGTGGTCGACAATGTAACCTATTAATAATTATATTTAAATGATATATTTAAATAAAATCTGTCTCTGTACCGATGTCTGCATCAGCTGACAGCAGTAAATATCACAGAACTCGGATTGGCTCAGAACACCTAAAAACTGGATCGAGACCTCTTCAACTGATGTTTTTATAATAGTGTGTGTGTGTGTGTGTGTGTGAAGGGACGGGTGTTAAATGTTGTATGTGTTAGTTCTATTGTGTGTGTGAAGACGCTAAAGTGTGTGTTTATCGTGGTTCAGGTTCAGCGTCAGAACTAACACTAAAGCTACTCGCCCGCCACTGCAGAGTGAGAGTGGAATTCTGGGAAATGTGAGGAGACGCCCCGCTCTGCTCCAGCAGACAGAACACACCCCTCCCCCACCAACAACTAGAGAGAGAGAGAGAGAGAGAGAGAGAGAGAGAGAGAGAAAATAGAGAGTGAGCCTATAGACAGAGACAGAAAGAGAGAAAAGAATGAGACCCAGAGAGAAAATAAAGAGACAGAGAGGAAAAAAAGTAAGAAAGAGAGATAGAGAGAGAGACGTGAATGAGAGAGAGAGAGAGAGAAAAAAGAAATAGGTCACGTCCTAATCAACAAATAAAATACACAGCTGCACTCTGATATGGCTGCGATCGTTTATCTGTTTTCCGCAAAACTAGCTTTAGCTAAATTCAGGTCTGTCCTTTAAGTCTGTCAATCAGAAAACACTTCCCAACAAGTCCAGGGGCACCCCCACCCCCCACCCCCACCCCCATTACTGGACCAAATTCCAGCCCCCCCCCCCCATTTCAATCATTAATAAACTACATACTTTCCAATTAAACAAACGCTGTGTGTTCATCCGTAGTCAGGTCTGTGGTTGGGGGGGCTAGTGCACTCGCTGCAGAAGACCACTCGCCCGTTTCTCTGCTGCCGAGAGCATTTCATTTCCGCGCCATGCTCTCTTTCACAACCTTGTCGGGAGAGCCGCCATTTTACAGAGTGGTGTTCTCTTTCGTCTGCATAACACACTCACCCGCAGAAATAACAACACAACCTCGCGCCATTCACAACAACAAAGTGCCCAGGCTGCTCCCCGCTGTCCGTGTCGTCTCATTCCACAAGATGTTGTAGATATAAAAAGAGAGGCTACGTCTGCAACAACAACAACAACAACAGCAACAAAATCATCCGCACATTGTTAGCAAACGTTCGTCCGCCCCTGGTCAAATCCACTTTACCTTACTTTTCTAAGGTAAATTCAATGTGAACGCATCCCCTACACGGTACACGCTGTTTATGTGATGGTTGTAATATATTGGGGGAGGCATGTAGCTGGTGCTGAGTTTATGGCACGTATTTTAAATTCAGCCCTGGTTGATCATACACTCTTATTTAGATTAGGGCAGTAGCCTGCTAAATTTAGTTTTCATGATGTGTATCGTGGACACGGTCAGTGCTTAAAGAACACAGCTGCCCCCACACTTCATTACGGAGAGAGCATTCATTCATTCATTCATTATCTGTAACCCTTATCCAATTCAGGGCCGCGGTGGGTCCAGAGCCTACCTGGAATCATGGTAGTGGTTACTTGACGCCATACACCTCACATCTTCCGTAGCTTTTTATTCACGTACACAACCGTGATCAAGATGATGTTGGATCAGAGTGAGATCTCATTACAACTCTCTCAAACATCTCCACTACACATTCGTTAAAAAGGTCCACCATGAAAACGACTCTAAATCCTGACCCAATGAATCCGAATCAATCGTTTCAGCCTCAGTGCCATGAAATATATGATCAGATAGACATTTGTGTTGATTTCCTAAGTTCCAAACCCAATATTCTCAGCCCAGAAATGAACAAATTATAACAAACCATCGTTCAAACCTCTGCCAAAGACTGCACCGCCCCAGTGTAAGGGTTGGGATGCACTACTTCACGCAAACATGCTTTAATAAGGTTTAATCTTCTCGCTGATTCCTTCCTTCACTCTGCCTCTCGCTCTCTCCTTCCCTGACCCCTCTCTCCATTTCTCTCTCCTTCCCCCTCTCACTATTTTTTCTCTCTCTTTCCCTCCCTCTCTCAAACAAGATCAGCTCTTCCAGACAGGCCTGCAGCCAGCACAGTGGAGCAGAGTCCAAAACCGCTTACACACACACATACTCGCACACTAACTCATACACACACAATTTTGCACTACATGCACCTCATAGAACACAATTCCAGCTATCTCTACTGTTCCTGAGAAACGCAGTCTGTAGTTGGTGAACGGAACTAGATGTGTTCTTCTAAAAGCTCCACACACTCACAGAAGACCCCAAGAAAATGTAGGCCCCACCATAGCCCCACATTTTACAGAGCTCTCAGTCTCAGGCAAACGTACTTTTAAAACCATTGCTGGTCGAGAGGGACATGCAGGATGTTGTGAGGCCAAGAGATTTCCACTATTTTCCATCATCATCATCATCATCATCATCATCATCATCATCATCATCATCATCACCATCATAATTTCATATGAGGCTCTTTAGACTGGTGGAATTCACTGGTGATTGTGGAGGGAAAATTCTGGAAGTGTGTCGTAGACAATGAGGCGCCAGGTTCCATTCACAACCATTGTGAAGAAATCTGAAACCATTTCATAACAAAACTCTCTCAATTGTTTACATATCAACCACAGAATTGCAGGTTTTAAGACGTTTGTGGGATTTCATTTTAATTTTTGGGAGTTTCCGTTGGAAAATCTAATGTTTGAAGGTAAGTATAATGAGATTAATAAAGAAAAATATATTAATTTTCAATACATGGTAAAATATGTTGCCTACACTGACTTGTCAGCCAACGACACATTAACGTGAAGTAGCCAATAGCCAGGAAACACATTTTTTAAAAACGGCCAATCACTGGTCGGCAGAGGAACAATCAGCCAATGAGCAGGCAGGAAAAAAAAACAACTGAGCAAGTGGAGAAAGAGCGAGCCACTAGTGTTAACCCTTAAGAGAGAAATGGACGAGAAAGGGAGAGAGCAACAATTCAGTGAATTAATAAATACTTAAACAAAAAAACGAACGTTTTTTTTATTTTTATGTCCTAGCAGCTGTTCCAGACTCCAGATTTAAAACCACTTCCTGTCGGCCACTGATCCTGAATCAGGCATGAAGGGTGTTTGAGAGCTACGAGGAAGAGCCGTGTGTGTGTGTGTGAGAATGAGACGTGTGTATGTTTACGAGGCCAGGACACACACTGAGTGTTAAACGACTTATTCATGGAGGTGGAGGGTAAGGCAAAGGGAAAGAGAGAAGGAGAGAGATGAAGACAGAGAGAAAGATGAGAATAATAGTGAGAACAAAGACAGGAGTGGGGATTTGATTGTGTAAACCCAACACACCGTACTGAAAGATCCATTTTTATAACTAGCTCCTTTAAGCCTTTATTCAGTAGCGAACGAGGGTGAGGGTTACTCCCAGTTCCAAAAGTAAAAGTAAGACCATAAACCAGTCCGAACTGATCGAGCACATTTGGAGAATATTAGCTTTTTTCACCATTTCTCTGTGTTCAGTAAACAACGCAAGAATGCGCCAAAAAAACAAAATGCTAAATAATTCAACCTTCTTCACGGTCAGGTTACAGTGTGTGTGTGTGTGCGTGTGTGTGTGTGTGTCGGTGTGTGTGTGAGTGTGTTTGCAGCCAACAAAGACAGTACAGCCAACCAAGATGGCTGCCTCCTCGTTACAAAACAAGCAGGGCCTTCACACAAAGATGCCTCAGTGCGCGAGCGAGCGCTAACATCTAGTGCAGAGCGACTGAGCGCTGAACTGAACAAGGGCGAAT
Organism: Hoplias malabaricus; assembly: GCF_029633855.1. Lineage (NCBI taxonomy): Eukaryota > Metazoa > Chordata > Actinopteri > Characiformes > Erythrinidae > Hoplias > Hoplias malabaricus. The sequence goes on along the minus strand of NC_089814.1, from coordinate 32,884,819 downwards.
AACGAGGTCATGACAAAGAAATCCATGACTAAGTTTATAAACAAAGCCCAATGTATCAGTTTGTCTTGGCTCCAGAAACTTTAATACAAAATTAAAAATGACAAAAAATCTGAAAAATTAAGATAAAATATTTGGGAAAAATGTGGGCCATTTTTTTGTTGTTGTTTTATTACTTTTTTAGGAAATGTGTGCCAGCTATATTGTTTGGCAAAACAATTACTAAAAAAACAATAAAACTAGAAACCTTCCTAATGTATTTATAAACTGTTTATCAAAGCTTAAATGTGCAAAAAGTTGAACTTCCTCTTCAGCTGAAAAACACTTCCTGTGCTATGACACCGCTACCATGACTAACTGGCTAACTGTACTATGTCTGAAGTTCAAGACAAAGGAAAGTATTTTTTTGCTGGTTCTGGTCAACGTCAATGACCGTCAAAACATCAACGCATCAAAATCCAGATGAGATCCCATTTTACTTTCCAGTGTTATAAAGCACTCCACCGCGCTCATCGTTTCTTTTTTCCTTCCTCTAACCGGCTGTAAACATTTCCCACATGCTATTACACACTCCCATACCTTGGGATAAATGTTTTACACAGGTAGTGAATTGTCTGCAGCGGAATGCTTGGACATGGCATAAGAGACGATACTGGTGGGAAAGATTTTACGGGTTTTTACGGACACACAATTCCTGTCATTCCACGACTGACATTGAAGCTAACCGGTGGGAAAGTTCAGCTACTGGTCTCCAGAAAAACAACACACCTGTGTGGTCCCTCCTTTCAACTGACGCAAAAAAGAATTCTGTTTGCACGGTTAGAACCGTCTCTGACCAGGTCTGAATGTGGTTTGAGTGACTGGATTGTAATCTTGTTTTCATGTGGAATCAAGTGAAATCCAAACATTATCCGATCACAGAAAAAACACGTTAATGTTGGCCCCAATATTTTTAAAAAATTTTAAATTATCATCAAAAATTCAGGATTCCAAAATCAAGAATAAATGCATTGATGTAGTACAATAATGAAACGTTCTACATTGATGTCATGGTTACAAGACTGGTATCCCAGAATATTCAAGAATTCAACGCCAGTTTTGGATGATACTCAAAGTTTAAAGAACTGTAATGGACAGTGCTGAAGCTTCCAGTATCATTGGACATTGCTCAAAAATTTTACCTCAGTATTGGACAATACTCAGGGTTCTGGACAACTGTAAAAGCTTCAACATCAGTACTCGACAACACCGAATTTTTCAGTATTGGTACTCGACAAAACTTCAAAATTGCTATCGGCAAACCCTTGAGATTTGAAAATTGTTTTTGGGCAATACTTAAAGTTTCAAAACTGGCATTAGACAATACTCAAAGCTCCAACACCTGTATTAAACAGTATCAAATATCAGTATCAAAAACACTCAAGGTCTGAATATCAGTATCGTCCAATACTCAAGGTCTGAATATCAGTATCGTCCAATACTCAAGGTCTGAATATAAGTATCGTTCAACACTCAAGGTTTCAACATCTGTATCGTCCAATACGCAAGGTCTGAATATCAGTATCGTCCAATACTCAAGGTCTGAATATCAGTATCGTCCAATACTCAAGGTCTGAATATAAGTATCGTTCAACACTCAAGGTTTCAACATCTGTATCGTCCAATACTCAAGGTCTGAATATAAGTATCGTTCAACACTCAAGGTTTCAACATCTGTATCGTCCAATACTCAAGGTCTGAATATCAGTATCGTCCAATACTCAAGGTTTCAACATCTGTATCGTCCAATACTCAAGGTCTGAATATCAGTATCGTCCAATACTCAAGGTCTGAATATCAGTATCGTTCAACACTCAAGGTTTCAACATCTGTATCGTCCAATACTCAAGGTCTGAATATCAGTATCGTCCAATACTCAAGGTCTGAATATAAGTATCGTTCAACACTCAAGGTTTCAACATCTGTATCGTCCAATACGCAAGGTCTGAATATCAGTATCGTCCAATACTCAAGGTCTGAATATCAGTATCGTTCAACACTCAAGGTTTCAACATCTGTATCGTCCAATACTCAAGGTCTTAATATCAGTATCGTCCAATACTCAAGGTCTGAATATAAGTATCGTTCAACACTCAAGGTTTCAACATCTGTATCGTCCAATACTCAAGGTCTGAATATCAGTATCGTCCAATACTCAAGGTCTGAATATCAGTATCGTCCAATACTCAAGGTTTCAACATCTGTATCGTCCAATACTCAAGGTCTGAATATCAGTATCGTCCAATACTCAAGGTCTGAATATCAGTATCGTTCAACACTCAAGGTTTCAACATCTGTATCGTCCAATACTCAAGGTCTGAATATCAGTATTGTCCAATACTCAAGGTCTGAATATCAGTATCGTCCAATACTCAAGGTTTCAACATCTGTATCGTCCAATACTCAAGGTTTGAATATCAGTATCGCCCAATACTCAAGGTCTGAATATCAGTATCGTTCAACACTCAAGGTTTCAACATCTGTATTGTCCAATACTCAAGGTCTGAATATCAGTATCGTCCAATACTCAAGGTCTGAATATCAGTATCATTCAACACTCAAGGTTTCAATATCTGTATCGTCTAATACTCAAGGTCTGAATATCAGTATCGTCCAATACTCAAGGTCTGAATATCTGTATCGTCCAATACTCAAGGTCTGAATATCAGTATCGTCCAATACTCAAGGTCTGAATATCAGTATCGTCCGATACTCAAGGTCTGAATATCAGTATCGTCCAATATTCAAGGTTTCAATACAGAAGATTATTCTGTGAATAGGAAATGTGGTATTGTGCCATCTCTAATATAATTATTGTTCTAGGCAGTTTCAAATGTGCTTTCTGAAGGATATAAATTCCTCTGAAAATGCACACACAACATTGTGGCACATTTTCAGATGACATTTATATTTCTCTGCTTTCGTTTCCATTACGGCAATTCACAAAGTATGCGTGTGCGTGCCCACCCCAGCCAATCATTCAGATTAAAGTTCAGTTGTGTTTCTGTCTTTGTGCTCTTTCCCAATCCACCGCCATCCTGCTCTCGCTTCACCATCACAGTCCCCCACCACACACACACACACACACCACACACACAGGAACATGAAGACAGCGAGGCTGCAAATATAGATGGTGACATTTTACGTACACATACATGAACAAGGACAAAAGTGTGCTTTCAAGATAGCTGCGGATTTAGTGTTATATTATGGTTTTTAGCCGAGCTAACATATCTACGTACATGTTTTTTGATAACAGTGTGTCAGAAAGCACAATCACACAGGCATGCAGTTAGCGAACCATGCTAACTTGTTTAATTAAACACAATGGCTTCATAGATTTAAAAATAATCTCAAGACACCGAACCCGTCTCTCTGATGGAGTAAATTTTGTGTTGGGGGTGAGGTGTGTACATTTTTTTACCACAAAACTATTTCTTTAGAAATTGACGTCCGTAGCCCTCCCCCTGTAAGGCCTCAAAATATGTTAAAGCTCTTGGAGCTAAATGCTAAACACAACATTTTGTGATCATTAGACAGAGCAGTGCACCATGTCTTTTTTTCCCTCTCTGAATGGTGACTTCAAAAGAGTAGTAGTCAATATTAGCCAAAAACATGGGAAATCCAACTTTAGTTTTATTAACACATTGATTCCAGTGTCACTATGCATTCACGGTATTAATTCATATATGTGCAAGCTAAAAATGTAAAGCTAAAACACTATAAAGTATACACCATGCTAACTTCATGACATCATACACTCTCCTCAAACTGTGTGTTGTTGTTCAGTAACAGACATGTTACATAGTTTCTGATACTGTACCACACTCTGTTACTTGGAGAAAACATGGCCTCAATCATGCTAGCACGTAGCTAAAAACAGTAGCAGCCATCTTGAAGCTCATGTTTATGCTGCATTCTGTTTGAACACGGATGTGAGACTTTCAGACTTCAGAGTAGGAAATTTCAACTGGAACGCCCCCACAAGTTGGATTTCCTACTCAGGCAGTCAGAGGAGTCTCGCCATCCCAGAATTTAGAATACAAGATGGCTGCCTGCACATGCTCAATGTGTAAAAGCAGTAGTATTATAGAATTTATTAGTGCTTCTATCTATGTGTGTGTCATTACCTCGGTTGTACACACAGTACAGTCCAATTAGATACGTAAAACATTACATAATGCACTTTTATTAACTGGTATTGCTAACAATGCTAACTGGGAACAAGCTAACAACTTGAACTTAGACCATAAGTTTTTCTGAATGTTTCTGGAACACACTCAGCTCAGGTGTGACATCATTCCCAAAGCTCTACAATTCATATAAAGCATACTATGACTCTGCAGGCCATAACGTTGCCATAATGTTGTATGAAACACATCCTAAAACAACTGAAATGCATGTTGGAATACGTGTTTAACGCAGTTTCTCACTTTCTACAAGGAGAGTAGATAAGCCAACGTGTATTTTGTGTAAAAAGCTGGTGTATAAGCCTAATAGAAAATAAATTGTATGCCTGTTATACAGTGCCAGAACCCTCTATACATGTGCATTGTTTGTTAGCAACATTAGCCTTGTAGCTTTAAAGCTAAAGAATTTTGATTCACCTCAAATACCAAGGATGCCTCTGTTCAATAACCTGAAAGTCCCATCATTCACTGCAGTACCACTAGTTCATCCCTGCAGAGTGACTTCTGAGGAAGGTTCTTCTAAGGAAAGTTTTCCATTGAACACAAATCTGTTGTTTGTGTTTTCGCTGTTGAGAAACAGTCACTGAGTTGCCTCAGACTCACCGCTAAATCTGAATACGGTCTCGTCCACATCAACACTGCGGTATAATTATACAACCATAATGTTATTTAAGCTTTCATATGTTGAAGGACACGCTCGTCTGCAGCGGAGTGAATATAAGAACGAGTTAACTTTCCTTTTCGGTGTGTGTTCATGCATTAAAATTCAAAAGGGACTGTTTTATGTAAAACCAAATTCTGTTGTGGTCAAAATATTTTGTTCATTCTCCAGTCTGTAGGCCACATATGGAAACTAATCTGCCTTGTGTTGAGTTTGCAGTTTGGCCTACAGCACTTTTTTTGTGCTTTTCCACTGCATGGTACTTACACTACTCTGCTTTTGTGTATTTCTATTTGGAAAATTTGTTACCAGGACCAGGTATGTTTAATATATTGATCTGTACGAACTGATGATCCAGACCACAATGCAAATACATGATGAATAAATAAGGCTTAACGTTAGCGCTCATTGTTGTGATTTCCAACGTCCGGCGTTCCCAATAGTGACAGTATTTTGTGATGTCACCAGCTACATTTCAGGGGGAGGGGGCTGTAAAAGTAGAAGAACCAGGTACCGGGTACTAAACAATGAGTAGAGTTGAGTAGAGTAGGTACCAAGCAGTGGAAAGCACCATTAGTCCTGTCCGTGGGTGGAGGTGGAGGTGGGAATACAACTGAAATAGATAAGAGACGGTCCCTTTAATTGAATATGTTGATGCTGTGCCTTTAAGAGCTCCACAGAGGGACTGTTTATGTTTCCACTGAGTATTTTTCTAATGCCTTAAACAAATATAGGAATTAAATAAATAAATATGAGATTAAAACATGTGTTCATTATGCACTTAATGATCATATAATTCAGTCCAGATGTATGTACACAGCTTGCACTAGAGTGTGACCTACTGATACTCCCAGCTTTCTAGAGTTGTTATAATATTAGTTGTTATTATTACACTACTGTTAATAATACGATAATTTCAAATACTGCAGAAACATGTATTTATGACGTTGTGGCACAATTGCTGAGACATACAGTCTATAGTGTCATTCTTCTCTGTGTCTCTCCCTCACTCTATTCTCTCTGAGCAGCACGTGCACTGCTGCGTCCTCACACGACGTAAACAAACCACGCGAGACCAAAACAACAAACAAACAAACAAACGAACAACAAGGAGAAGAACTGTACACTGTGATTGTTGTTTTTATTCCTTGCCAGTGCACTAATGCAGAAGATGACTTAGTGTCGACATCGTCTGAGAAACGTTACATTAATATTAAATGAACATTAAATAAACGTTAATGCGAGATTGAAGGTTTACTGATCATTGATTTATGCTTTTATTAAAATCAACAGCATCAGTAATTGACAGCATATAATCCAACAGAAACGTTGGATTAACGTAAGTGTAGCCAGTTAAACGTGGATCAACAACGTCCAGTTAACGTTGGAGGTGGTTCATAGTGTAGATTAGGTTGTTGACCTAGGACTAGGATTAAGTTTAAAGTCACATTAAGCGTGGAATAAGGCTTAAATGTTAATACACAGTGATTTTAACGTTAAGCGAACGTCAACACTGCTGTCACACGCACGGTGCAGGCCACGCGTTTCTGCTGTTTCGCGTCCACGCGTGGAAGCTCACGCAAGACCAGTTCACTGAGGGCGCGACATTAATGCACAGCAACAAAAACAACATGCGCCAAAAAGAATTATAATTAAAAAATGCGCACATTTTTGGTGCAGTTTAGGTCCTTCCGCAAGTTCCCATCCAAACAGGAAGCTACAATAATCCCAACACAAACACACTCGCACACACAGGTGTCGGTTTTATTATGCTTACGAGGACCTCCATTTGCTTCTATACCAACAAAGTGAGGGCACCCCCTAAAGAGTGAGGACCCAGAAATCAAACTGGGGACCCAAAATGCAAAATCGGGGCCCCGAGAAACAGTGCTCCCTTGTGCACATGCTTATGTTTTTCTATCATTGTGAGGACAGATGGTTCTAATACGGGTAGAAAGACAAGTACATGAACACACACACATACACACACCCTGTTTACCTGCTTGCCCCTGTAAAACAGGCGCTGCTGTTCTGGACTGACGTGAAAAATCTCCTGGATCTTGAGGCGCAGGGACTCGATCTTGGTGAGCCGGGACAAATCGTCCACGGTTCGGGTCTCCTTCCCGTCTATAGTCCGGACCTGGATCCACATATCTGCGTGTGCGTGTTGTTTTTCCTTTGGCGCAAATTGCTGCTTCCTTGAGGGGGATTTTGGGGAGGAAAGAGGGGGAATTCGGACCCAAAGTGCTCACGGTGCCATGCGTGTACACACACACACACACACACACGCATACACGCAAACATACATACACACATACATACACACACTTTCTCCCGGAGAAGAGGCGTTGTTTTAATCCCACCTGTTTTCCGTTATTTCCCGCCCCTCTCACCCTTCCTACGTTCTTATTGGCTACGAGCACAAATACCCGCCAAGAACGGGGCGTCCGAGAAGCCAATCAAAGCGCAGGGAGTAACGGAAAACGGGTGGGAAATGTATTATTTAAAAAAACCAATAGCAAATCTCGCGAAATGTGGATTTAAAGACACAGGCACAAAAATATAGTTCAGTCTTTGCATATTTTTTTATTAAATTATATTAAGGTCAGATTAATAATTAGTTTTAATATGTACTGAGAGTTGTATAACAGGCGTACACCATGGTAATAGCGCATCTAGACGAGACATACACGAATACTATTTGGTGTTTTAAAAAGTTATATTGAGCTTTCAGACATTCATTATAATTAAACAGTTGAGATATAAACAAAGTCATAAAGAGTGGTTTAATTTAAAATGGGCCTACGTTAATCGTATCAGAACTGTTCACAGTGCAGCAGAATGGAAGCAGACGTCTTTGAAATCTCTATGAATATGATCACATTAAATGGGGATTGAGTACACTGCCTGATGTCTGACAATAGTTCTTAGAAGATCTAGGATCTAACTTTATCTTTAAATCATTGCCTTGTGTTTAAAGTAGAAGCAGGGCTTTTTGAAGTCCAAGAAACTTGTGACATCATCAGTATCATTCCTTATAAAATAACCAATTCAACCACTGATTGGAGGGATTTTAGACAACTGGGCTTTAACTGGGGTCATTATATAAAATTAACTGATGTTAATAATTTATGTGCATTGCTGATCTGACCTAAAATAAAAAGCCAGTATAGTGAGGAATTATGTTTAAAAATTTAATCCACACACAGGTTTGTTTCTTACACATTTTTCATTTCACTGTATTTCACTTCATATAGTTTACGATGACAGGGCACCATGAAATGTCAATAACCCAGTAACATGGAAATAAATGTTTTAATGTGTTTATTTAAAATAAAATAAATAAAAAATAGGGGGGGGGGGGGGATAAAAAATAAATAAAAGAGTTGTGTATCAGACCTGTGAAACTACATGTGTCCTCAGGATTTTTCTTTTGTTAAAAGTCATGATTTACGCTGAATTTAGTGAAGTTCTAAAGCGTCTACCGCCTCCTAGTGGCCGACTTTTATTTTGGTGGAAAATATTTCATAACCAAGGTCAACAGGTCAAAGTAAACGTTACTAATTTCAGGAAAAAAAGATTCGTTTTCTGGAACCTGGATTTAATTTACTCTAAAATTTACTGTAGAACTGTTACATGCTGTTGTTATGCTGGGATTTTCTGTCAGACAAAACATAAATGACCAAAATTGTTACAGGCCAAGGACTTTACACACCATGTTCGACATATTTCTTTAAAAAAACGCCAATAAAAGCAAAAAGATGTCAAATTCTACTATTATAGATTCCACACAACAAACATAAACACCAAAACCTGGTAGCTACATTTTCTAGCATATTAGCACTGTATGCTAATGTTGATAAGGTAAATAAACTTGTTGGGAGAACACCCAAGTCTGGGAGCATATTTTACTTCAGTAATCCTATGTGTTTCTGTCTGAAGGAGGACATTGGGGCAGGAATTAATATGCGGTTGTTTTTAGCCGTCAGGATTTGATTGAATGGTGAAAAGTGTGTTTTAATAGTGGCATTATTCATGGGCAGCCGTGGTCTAATATAAAAGAGGGCTAACTGAATGGTTGATGGTTTGATTCCCAAGACTGGCAGGTATTAAAATGGAGGCAGTGACAGTGGGAGTGAAGAAAACTGAAGGAATATGTAGCTTCCTCCCTCAGTATACGGCTGAGGGGTCCTTGAGCAAGGGAGCTGCCCCCGGGGTGGTGGGGATGACTGTGTGTGTTCACAGGCCTTGGTGCACTATATGTTTTCACGGCCACAGATGGGTTAAATGCAGAAGACACATTTCGTTTCTAGTTGGACAATTACAAATTATTAACACATTAATTTTGTGGTTCATGGCTCAAGGCATTTCCACACCCACAAGCTTTCACTGACATCAGCAGTTTATAGTTAGACATGAGTGTAAACGTCCAAAGAGTAGTTTCCAATATGCTTTTAATTATATTTAATGTTTATAATTGTGTTTAATAATTATATAATACACAATAACTACACAACATACCTTATAAAGTACAATTTGTGAAGTATCTTTGTTCTCTCCTGAGACACAGCAAGGAACCGTATTTAAATTTCCTTTCCACCTGGGACTAAAAGGATGTGGTCTGATGTTTGTCACCAGTTTTTCACTTTCACTGGGTATTCATCTAATTCAAACAAAACGCTTTCTCACTTTGAGAACAAAAGCTTGTATCTCAGATTTTAAATGTTAATAATTACCAATGGAACTGGCTCAAATTTCACGGACGTTAAAGTTATAGCACATTTCCCTTGTTGTTGTTCCCATTCTGAACCATTTGTAATTTTGTATACGACGTGCTTAGCGTGAAAGGTGTGATGCTGTAAAACACTCAAATTTTACCAGTCCATTCCTCTACAATGAAGTTTACGACACGGCTGTAAGAACACGTAGCTGTAAAATCATAACACACAACTGTTTGAAACCTGTTTATTATCACAGAAGCACAATAGGTACCACTACGCAAGTGTACATCAAAACGTCCAAAACACCAGGGAGGGAGGGAATAATAAAAAAAGGAGAAGGAATGCTAACTTCATGATTAGCGCAGAGCGAAACAGTTGGAAAAAAAAATGACACTCAAAGATTACAAATCAAAATAAAACAGAGGTAAAAACACTTTGGATGCTATACCTCCCCTTGACCTTCGAGATTTGTACCAATATATATTCAGTAATCAAACTTGTAACTTGATTTAAAGTCAGCTGAAGTACCACAATGTCACCATTGCGACGTAACAGCAAAGATAACGTGTTTTTACTGATTAAACATCGTCAGACATGGTACGGAGGACGGTTCCACTTTAAACACAGGAGCCAATTAAAAGGCAATGCAGACGTACCCAAAAGTGTAAACTGAATGACTTTTTCTTTGTACATTCATGAAAAAAAAATTAAGAGCAATATTTATCAAAAAATAAAAAAAGGACACACCGATTGATATTACGTGAGAATTGCAGTATGCTCATAATTCCCTTGAAAAGATTCATTAACCTCATAACGAAAAATGTCAAAAAAATAATAAAGCTTGACAGAGGCAGAGGAATGACGAGGAGAAGGGGATGGGAGTAAAGAGAAGAGAAATGTGGAGGGGGGGCATCACTACATTGAAAAATACCAAAAATCCAGCTGTATTCTGAACACAAAAGCAACAGGAGGGAAACACTAATTTTTACTGTGGAGGGGTAAAGGTAAAGGAGACCAGGGAGGGAGAGGAGAATTGGAATCAAAGGGGGGTTAAGTGAAGAGAGAGAGAACGAGGAGAGAACGAAAGGGGTCGGAGGTCTCAACGGTCCCGGGGACTAATCTTCGTCCGAAGAAGAATCCCTGTCGAAGTTGTAGACCATGAAGAAAACATCGGGTCGAGACGGGACGGGGGAATGGCCCGGGTTCACGATCTCAAAGCCCAGAAAGCCGAATGTACGCACCAGCTTAGCTGCAGAGGAGAGACAACAAGAGGATTACGTGGGATAGTTTCAACAGCGTAGAGAGACTGTCATTGGTCTGTCACCAAAACACACCAAAAATGACTAGGCTAATTACACCTGGTGCAAAAGTGCACTTGGTTTAATGACTTCCTAAATAATAATAAATTAGTGTTACATGAATTTCATTGTTCCTCCTCAGGCTGTGCATTGGCCTGGCATTTACTCCTGAAGAACAATGTGCTTGTTCCAGCTTGTCTGGAACGGTGGAGAGATCGGCTTTGCAGGATTAAGCTGTGTCATGAACCAAACTGATTAATTACACCATATACCTTCAGTCAGACAGAGCGGCAGACAGCCTGCAGGCCGCGTCGATATAGCAGCTTTAACACTCTTTTAGACTCGCAACCTGTCCATTGTCTAAACTGACCGCCCTCTTACTGAGGCCATGAGTTATTGCAGTTTGCCCTACGAGGTTGGGAAGCCCTCCATTTTAACATTTTTTTTAAAAATCCAAGGTGATTTCCATTAAAAATAAATAAATAAGAATTAATAAAAATCGTAATAACAATTAATAACGACAGTTAAAACATACCACGATCATCTCTGCTCTTGTAAAAGCAGACATACACGTTGACGACTTTTAGATGTTCTTCAGCAAACTCCAGCAGAGAAACAAAGCTGTTTGGGGGAAGACAAAAAAAAAAAAAAGGAGAGAGAAACATAAGAACACACTCCTCCATAATTCCAGATATTTTAAGTGTCTCTCTATATCCTGCAGCCTGGACATATAAGGTGCATTTTCAACATGGCCGCCCCCTTGTGGGACAATTGCGCTATGAACCATAAGCGTAAGAAAAACGTATCATAACATCATCTCATTATTATAACATGATATTTTTCGTAACCACAAATGTGGGCTGAGTTTTATTTGAGGTAAGAGGGTTACTGTAAAACTACAACTTTGAAAAGTGTTCTTCTGCTTCAGCTCTCACCTCTCCTTGCTGCCCTCCGGAAGCGTCTCTTGAGGGATTTCGATGTAGAGTCCATCGCCGCGGAGAACCGCCTCCCAGCGGATCTGGTGCAAGGAGGAGACACGAGTCTGGAACTGCAAAATCCCCGGCCGACCGCCCCCTGCAGGCTGCTCCGTCACAGTCAACTTGCCCTACTCACAGACAGCGGGAGATACAGGGAGACGAGACGGAAATGAGATAAAGAGCAGAGAGAGAGACAGATAGCATTAGCACTTCATTATATACACAATCATTAAAAACACTCCTGTTAAAAATCATTCTCCTAGGACTTAGACGACGAATATAATGATGCAGTCTGCTCAACAAGGTCTTAAACATTCAAAAAACAAGGAAACAACAGTCTCTTCCTCTACTTGACAGCAGCAAACATACAACTCAGGTTCCAGAAACGTACAGTGGAACATTTCCTGAAACTAATGTTTACTTTCACTGGAACCAGAGAAAGATCTCGAAGCACATGGGCGAGAGCACAATAAACAAACAAAAAATAACCTTGCCACAGCGCGAGCATGTGTGCGTGTGTCTCCTGTGTGCTGATACCGCGAAGTCATGTGATGGGATGTAGCCTGTGTGTGTGTGTGTGTCAGACTGACCTACTTCAACATTCTTCACACATTCATGTTATGCTTCAGAGCTCTAGCTCTGTTTCCACACTGATGACCTGTCATTTTACTTTCATTTCATAGATTAACTGTAATTAATAAACACACTGAATTAAGACCTAATATTCTTAACATGAAGAGGCTTATTCTTCTATAAACACAAACTACAGCACATATATAACATCAGAACCATTGTTTCTTTAGACATTTCAAGATGTAGTATTTTCTGAACTGTAAAAGACTCTAAAAAAACGTCTACAAGACGTTTCAGTGACACTTGATTTTATTTAATTTACCACAAAAATAAGTGTTAGACTTCGCTGTAATCTACATTAGTGATAACCTACTTTAATTCTATATGTATCTACATAAAAATAAACTGAATACACGTGTGTGTGTGTGTGGACTCACTGAGTACAGCTGCCGAGCTGTGGGAGGGTGATCCCGAGTGCCATTCCCTCGCCCACCTGGGATCTTCAGGGGTGGGAGAGGGGCATCAGGAGCACCACAGAGGCCCAGGACCAGGGGTACTACTACAGCGTAGAGATAGACTGAAAGAAACAAAGACCTCTTTAAAGCATCTCCATTCGTCAACAACTACATCAACATCACCTCAGCAGCGCTCAACAGGCTGGAGACTTCAAACGTCAAAAAACCCAAAACATAACCCATCAAAAATGGAGATGGCGAGGCAGATAATAAGGTTATGTCCAAAATATTTAAACCAAGAGGAGTCTCGAGTCAATTTCAAAACTACATTCCTCTTTTTTATCTCTTTTGTGCTACTGATGTAATCTCAGTAATGCCTGCGAGCAGCTAAAAAAGGCTCAGAGCAGATTACTTTATCAGTTATCAGTAAATCTCATCGTATCTTTTGACTAAGAACCTGCCAGAAAATTCACAATAAAAAAAGGCCCGTGATGCAACATGTTTATCATCTACTTTTTTTAAATTTTACAGTTAGATTCTAGCTTTATCTCCCTTACATTTTGAGAATCAGATCATTGCCATCATCTACACTGCAGTACGTAATGACCATGGCTTTGTTTGTCACACTAAGCTCCTTCAGGGCTGTAAAATGATACAGTGGGTTTCTGTCACTAGTTCAAGGCCAATTCTTGAACCTAAATAAAAGCATAAAACCACAATCTATCACGTAGCCAGTAGACGTGACACTTAGAACTAGCCACTGATTGTGCAACTGACCTAAATGCACTCAGAAATGACTGGAAAATAGTTTTTTTGACGGCCCTTATCTAGGGCTGGACGATACGGCCAAAATTTATATCATATTTTTTTTTATTTTTGGTCGAAAAGATAAATTTCCGATCAAACTTCCCAGAACAAAAAAGAAACACAACATCACCATTAGATATAAACTTACTAGCTTTGTCAATAGTAATATTTTTAAACTAAATTTATTAATTGTGTGCGCTGAACTGACCATCAGTCAGTGAAAAGTCTAAATTATCTGTATATAACACAGTTTCTTAAAACAGGAAGTGTTGAACAGTTGCTATGGCAACACGTCATACCAAGCTGCAGTTGCAACGCTACTATTTCAAATTGTCACTGTCCAAAGAAAAAAACATGTATTCCCCAAAATAGCCATTTTACATAATGAACGCTAAGAAGGTTTTTAAATGGAGGTGAATGTACTATTCCAAGCAGTTTTGGAGCATTTCTAATGGTCCACTCAACATGACAGTGACATCACACAATGTCAAACACAGCTGCTGTGTTCAGAATGTTCCAGATTTGTTAGGCTTTGACACTTGTAACTACACTACACACTCGAACACTGGTTAGTAATAGTATTAACTGCGGCAGCCGACGTGTTCAGTTTTTCAAGCCATATAACCTATGGTGGTGACGTCATCGCTTGGTCTATTGTGACGCAGCAGTGTGAGAGACCAGCGACGTCACAACTGACGGGGCCCTGGAACGTTCTGTAAACCTCGCGGCTCGAGCGCCTTCACCTTCACCTCGACGTCAACCTGACGTTTAAAGGGTCTTTAAAAACATACCGCTACTCGGGCAGCGAAACCGCCGCTCGGAACGGGCCTTTCACCGTTAGCTTTAGCATCACACTTTCTTCAAATAACTCGAGTAATTTCAACTGTCACGGCTCTACGATCCGTCAGAAACACACCTCGGAGTCTGGGCCACCCGTCCGCCGGGTTTCATTCCACACAGCGGGAAGCGAACACTTATTAATCGATGATAAAACCACCGACAGCCGCTAGCGGGCTGATTAGCATGCTAAGGAAAATAACAGAGTCGAATCGGATAAAAGCAGCGTTAAATGATTAAACTTGGCTTTACAGCTTTCAGAACAACACATCCGCATTAAAACTAGATATAAACGTTCAAGGCTTGAACGGAGAGCTCTCCAAGGCCAGACTAAACTAGGCTAAGACAAGCTAAGCTAAATTAACCCTTCCCCCACCAGCTCGTCAGCTAGGTGTTTTTCCACTTACTTGCCGAGCATGTCGCAAATATTACTACTACTCCTTAAAGCATCCATGTTGGGCTGGTATTGCCTTTTTCCTTCTTTTTCGCGAGCAAAGCAGTGACTGTTGAGGATCCGCTGGAGGTTGGATTTGACCATCCGGCCCGGGGTCGTCTCACGGCGGCCTCGCGCTGCTCTCGGCTGTGCGTAAAGTGAAGAAGCCGCTGCTGTAGATTTGCGTTTTGTGGCTCTCAGATTCACACCCGTTTTCGGGGCCTTCAGCGCTCTGATTGGTCAGCGGGACCAGTACAGCGCTACAGCTGGGAGTCGAGTCCTTCCCAAAAAAGAATCGGTTTCAGGCTTTCCCTTGAAGCTTTGGGTTCGAGAATGACGTTTTCTGTTCACTCATTCATATTCTGTAATGGCTCCATAATGCAGAAGGCCATAGTGTTTCTGGAGCCTGGAATAGTGGGACACAAGGAAGGAACACACCCTTCCCAGGACATCACACCCACACCCAGTCATTTACAGATTCATGCATGTGGACAGTTTCCACACACTCAACCAGTCACTCTCTCTCTCACACACACACACACACACACGTGTGGACAATCTTACACTTCATGTAGTCACATCTGTGGACATTGACAGAGGATGACCTGAGGTGAGAATTGAACCCAGGGCCCTGGAGTTGTGTGGCAGTGACTCCACCTGCTGCACAAACCCAGTAAACATTTAGCCGTTGATTCAACGTTGAAATACCGTAATGACTGCCGTCTAATCAACGTTCTCTTAAGGTTGAAAATAAAAGTTGAAAAGACGTCCAAACACAGACATTGAAAAGACGACTATTAGACGTATTTTGGACGTCCATTGACGTTATTAATTGGTCCCGAAATAAATTATTTGTATAACACGCATTTTGGACGTCCACCGACGTTATCGATTGGTCACCACTTAACTAACTTATTAAGATGGATTTTTGACGTCCATTGACGTTAAAAATATGTCCTTGACGGACAGACTACTTTTAGACCTATTTTGAACGTCCAGGGACGTTCCTTGTTTACTGGGAACATGCTGCCCTTTTTATTTCTGTGTATTGAGTCATCAGAGGACACACGACCAAATTTATGTGTACAGAAAACCGTCAGCCACTTGAATTTGTGCTCAACTCTGAAAGAAAAAGAGGCTATGAATTCCTATTGTGTTCCCTTTATTTACAAATTTGTTTCTTTTTCTTTAAACTGAGCATGCGCTCTGAGATGAAAGATAATCAATGTTCAATTAAAAATCAGAAATAGGTATCATCATTTATTATTGGCTGGCTTCTGTTTTTGATTCTACACGCTGGAGTCGATTTCGAGAGTCGATACCACACCATAGCGTTAAAAAATGATATCGACTCTTGGAATCGACTCTAGCGTGTAGAATCAAAAACAGAAGCCAGCCAATCGCAGCGAGGCGGGGGCGGGGCTTGTCCGAAAGCGGGTGTGAATAGAAAAAACCGATGCGACTTCGACAGCTACGCAGCACACAAACAGCGCTGCAGCAGCGGAGAGGATCCGCGGGGGCGTCGCTGTAGCTGATGGAAAATTACTGAAGCCCTGCTCTAAACACTAGAGGAAACAAACAAAACAGAAAGAAGCTGCGTGTTTATTTTCAACTTTTCCTTCACCTTTAGCTGCTACAAGTATTCTGTGTTTTAGTCGTCAACTCTGGAGATATTTTATTCATAAATTACTTCATTTTTGTCTGGTTTTACAGCTTCATTTCATACTGGGAAAGATTTGGACGCCACTTTAAAAAGGAAATACAACAATTTATCAAGTCATAATAAGACTTTATCCTGTTATAACGTTTATAACACTCCCTTTAATATGGTGATTAACTGAAATACAGGGCCCTTTAAATCTAAAATATGTTCCCAAATCTGTCAACTTAATTTAAACTTTATAGTCATTACACCAAGACAAGGTTGTACAGTATAAAGACACACAGTCAGGGTCCATCTCCAGTGCAGTGAAATAGACAAAAACACAAAGACAAGGGTTAAGACATGCACATAAACACAGCAGGTAGAGGCAGGAATGAAGTTAAAGTGCAAGCTATAGTTAAAACATTCATTCATTCATTATCTGTAACCGTTTATCCAGTTCAGGGTCGCGGTGGGTCCAGAGCCTACCTGGAATCATCACATGGCAACACATGCACACACACACCTACGGACACTTTTGAGTCGCCAATCCACCTACCAACGTGTGTTTTTGGACTGTGGGAGGAAACCCACGCAGACACAGGGAGAACACACCACACTCCTCACAGACAGTCACCCAGAGGAAACCCACGCAGACACAGAGAGAACACACCACACTCCTCACAGACAGTCACCCTGAGGAAACCCACGCAGACACAGGGAGAACACACCACACACCTCACAGACAGTCACCCTGAGGAAACCCACGCAGACACAGAGAGAACACACCACAATCCTTACAGTCACCTGGAGGAAACCCACGCAGACACAGGGAGAACACACCACACTCCTCACAGACAGTCACCCGGAGGAAACCCACGCAGACACAGGGAGAACACATCACACTCCTCACAGACAGTCACCCAGAGGAAACCCACGCAGACACAGGGAGAACACACCACACTCCTCACAGACAGTCACCCGGAGCGGGAATCGAACCCACAACCTCTAGGCCCCTGGAGCTGTGTGACTGCGACACCTACCTGCTGTACCACCGTGCCGCCACAAATAAATATGTTTTTAAAAATCAGATATATACTCGGATTGATAGCACCTTAGGTGTTTGTGTACAATATGTGAACAGTGTAAACTGTGCCCCAGAGTTATTCTCATAAAGTGTACAGCACATGTACGTTTCCATATGTGCAAATATACAAGAGTATACAATAAGTATGGAAAGTATCATGTTCAATTATTCAAGCACAGAGAGTTCCAGTTAAAATGCAGTGTGCGTACAGCCCCAAGAGCTGGTGGAGCTCAGTGCATAGATACGCTAAGTAACTGGGGGGACTCCATATTGTGTGTTCGTGTTCTAGTTGGGGCTTCTGGTGTGACCAGTTTAACAGCTTGTGCGCTGTTCTTGAATCTGGTGGCTCTGGCTTTGATCTTCCGGTATCTCATTCCAGACGGCAGAGGCTGAAACAGAGAGTGGCTGGGGTGTGTGGGATCAGAAGGGTTGTTGCTGGCATTTCCTTAAACCCAAGATGATACAGTAAAACAGACTGTACACTCTATCCCAATACATTAAACTCTGGGTTGCACACATTTGCACACAACAAGATTCCACTCCTTCATCCAGAGTTAATCTTTAATTCCACATTTTTTATTTAAATAAGCTATGAGTCATGAGAGACGTCTGACTCAAGCTCTCTGTCTAGAGTTCCAAAATGCAGCTTTTTAAACTTCCCCTCAAGTCCCTTCTGCCTCACTTTCGGTTCCATGCGACTAGTATTTTTAATTAAATGGCCAAGTGTTTCCAATAAAGTGGCCCAGTGACTAGCTATAGAAAGGGATGTTTCTAATAAAGTGGCCAGTGAATGGAAGTAGAAGAGGGTGTTTTTATTATAATATGGCCAGTGTTTACAGCTGTTTATTTCTAAGAAAGTGAATGAGTAAATGATATGTGAGGTTGTGTCTCCCCCTAGTGGGTATGCTGTGAACTGGCATTAAAGTTTAAAGCTACCACCAGAGGGCAGTGTTGCAAAGGGAAAGAGAGGGCTATAATTAGCCGCCTTACACGTGTTGTTATGTCTGGTAACAGCACATTAATTTCCGTATCTGTATCATTCCACACGGCACTGGGCGCTAAGTAACAAAAATGGCTGTTTTATGTTCGCTGGAACTACTTTTTTGGTGGAAAATATGGGCCAAGTTATAAACATTTAGATTTGGATTTAAGTTGAAATTGAGAACTTAAACTCAAAAGATAAGACTCACTACTCCCTCTGTCTGCACACTTTACAATGCACTTTTTAAGCGAGAGTTTCCATCTCGTCTAATAATGCTGCTTCACCTCCTCCTAGTCCTGCTCCTCGACCTTGATCTTTGGCCTTCTGGTTGCATGGCTTGATTTATTTACACTGATAGCAGTCTGAGATTTGCTGCTTCATGGCTTCGATAACATGATGTTGTGCACCAAATTAAAATTGATGAGACAGCTCTGACCGTCCCTGGTCCCAGTAGGACCTCTCCTATGATGAAGTCAAGGGCCACCACAAATAGGAGAGGAGACAAGATACAGCTTTGACTGTGGCAAAGGACTCTGACCCGTGTCCAACTTTTATTTCAAGTTACATTCTTTTAGAAATAAAACAAGTGACTTAACTTTTGAACAGCGGGATTAAATAGAGAAACGTTGCTCTGTGTGTGTGTGTGTGTGTGTGTGTGTGTGTGTGTGTGTGTAATATGCTGCTTAGGCCTGAAAAAGTGCATTTTGTTCCAATGCACACGTTATATTGAGAAAGGGCAATAAAGACCCCTTGACCACATTAGGATTGAAAACAGTGATTGCATACTTTTAAAATGTACTTTAAGGGACCATTACATCCTCCAGCTTCTTGTTTCTTGGACATATTTCCCACCTCGCCACCGGACACGCCGCAGAAACATTAACCCCTTCCTCAGGTTTCAGTTCATTAGCTGCTTCTGAAGGCCTCCATTGTGTGTCGTTTACAAAGCCCTTTGTGATGTGTTTCAGTGCAGCAAGACACAAGCCGGCCGGTCAGGGGGAAACAAAAGAGCCGTGCCAGAGCTTTCTGTCCTCTGTGTGTGTGTGTTCGAGGGGTGGGGTGTGGGGAGACAGGGGTCTTCCTTGGGAACGGCATTCCGTTGGCTGCCGCTCCATAGCAACACATTCCACCTATGACAAAAAGGCTGGAATGAGCTTTTGAGCCGGGGATGAGATGGAGGACTCAGAAATCACCAGGCAGATTTTGGGAGAAGCAACAAGCTTAGCCTAGTGCTAGCTCCCTGACTAGCCTTCTCCAGGGAGCCTTCGTTAATTGATGAGCATGGGTCTTACAGGTCTCAACACTAGTCATGGATTCAGAATTTTTTTTTTTCCAACAAACTTGCAGCAGGTTCTAGGCACCTAGGTTCTTCCGAGAAAAAAACCCCAAAAAAAACATTTTCTGTCAGAGAAGAAGCATTTAACCAGACAGGGAAAGGTTTATGTGTTGAGTAGGTTGTGGTTCTACAGAAGAACACTGATTTTACTAAAGAACCATTCAAAAACTATTTTTGCGGGTTATACACTTCTTTATCACTATGTCAGACATTTTTTTTGAGCCCATTTGAGAAATCTGAGTCTTAACTGTGGGAAGAACTGGATATCTGATTTCACAAATAACATTTCACAGAAGGTTACTTTTATCCCTGTTAACATTAATGTTTTGCTGTGGATGTTACATTCATTTATTGTCTGCAAACCTTCAATCCAGTTCAGGGTCGCGATGGGTCTGGAGCCTACCCAGAATCACTGGGCACAAGGCGGGAACACACCCTGGAGGGGGTGCCAGTCCTTCACAGGGTGACACATACTCACTTACACCTACAGACACTTTTGAGTCTCCACTCCACCTACCAATGTGTGTTTTTGGACTGTGGGAGGAAACCCATGTGTACACAGAGAGAACACACCACACTCCTCACAGACAGTTACACGGAGGAAACCCATGTGGACACAGGGAGAACACACCACACTCCTCACAGTCACCCGGAGGAAACCTCCCTGTGTCCGTGTGGAACACACCACACCCCTCACAGACAGTCACTCGGAGCGGGCCCTGGAGCTGTGTGACTATATTTACTGAAATTATTATTGTCATGTGTTTCCTCAGTATTCTGGTCGACTGAATTTCCTCCTCACTGCTCTAATCCTTCTTGGATGGCAGGTAGATGGGAAGATAGCCAGGAATGAGCAAATCAGCACTTTTGGTTTGCCTTTCCCATGATGTGGTGAGGTTTTTTCCCCACCTTGAAAGCTGACATGGATAAGAAGTCTGTGAGAAAGTGTTCTCAAAACAAAAAAAGCACGTTCACAGTGGATGAAAAGGTATTTACAGTTTATTGGCAGATGTAGACGGAGCATACAATACACAGTACGTGGCAGGTTAATACAGGACCTTAATGTTTGGAGCGTTTCTGGAAAGTTACGCCATGGTTATAATTTTACATCAAGCTATGAGCTGATCGTTGTCTATTTTTCTTGCAGTCAGTGGCCTTTAGGGAGAAGCCTCACAGTTTAACGGTGCTAAAGCATGCACACGGCAGGCAACAGCGCTCCAGACATGGGACTAAAAACAAATACTCCAACAAACAAAGAAACAAACAGAAGCATTCCAGTGATCAGAGCGAACTGGCTCCGATAAACGAATCGCTGTTTAGACCTGCTTGAGCGGTTGCTTTACACGGTTTATGTACAAGTTTAAGTTTTCACTTCAAAAAAAACAAAAACAAAAAAAAAACAGTGAAATTCCAGTTTCACATCAATTCTTCTCAAACATATTTTACACTTAGAGCAGTTTCCTCACCTTAAACTGAGAACTGATTTGGCTGTTGATCACCAGAAAACATCAATACTTATTCTCAAAACCGTAACAGGGATCACATTATGAGTAAAGGGTACAGTACAAATATGAGAAAGCTAGTAAAACTGAGCTAGCTCTGCAATACCAATCAAATTTGGTTTCCTCCACTTTGCTCAAATGAAGATAATCAGCCAAGACATGTTTCTTCAGCCTTTAGAAGTTTGCTTCTTTACATTTGAACTCCGAGGCTAATGTAGTTAGCTAGCAATGAAAGCTTGTGAACACAAATTAGCATCGTATGCTTAAAACATCACCCACTCACCCCAAACTGTGAGGAATTGTTCAGTAAACTGTATTAGACATCATTGTGTGGTTACTGACACTATCACACTATTATCTACAAAAAAGTGCAAACAAACATATAGGCTTCCATGAGCTAATTAGCTCCAGTAGCATTTTTGCTACGGGGCAAAGCTAAAGAAACAAACATCTATAACAACAGTCATGTCTCAGAGTTACTACACCTGAGGCAAAGTGTGGGTCTTTATCTTTATTTCTTCTTCAAGCTATTCCTTTAACTCGTGAAAGGAATTCATAGCAGGTCATTTTCAAGTTAAAGTAAAAACCAGGAGGTTAATGAAACCCATATGTGCCTCAGACTTAAAAGGCGGTTGTCCTTTATCCTTTATTTTACTGTGCTGGTTTTTATGAGGAGGACCGATCATGCATCCGGCTGTGTTCCCAGCCTCATTTCAGACCTCTCCCTCTCTCGCTCGCTTTCTCCCAGCATCGTGGCAGTGTTCTGCTGAGTCAGCGTGGAGGCTTGTTGTTTACAGGACACCCCTCACGGCTTTTCCTGGCCTCTGTGGGGGCTGTCTGCTGTTAAATGCTCTGGGTAAGAACTGTCCCTTAAGGCAGGTCACACCAGCATCCACTTTCCCCTCCTCGCTTTCAAATCCTGGACACTTTGAAAGGGCCGTCCACAAACCTGGACATCTATCACATTTCAGTGTAACATTGAACACAGTCATCAGGAACACAACATTAGGACCAGGCGGTAGAACAGTCACATTGGACCACCAAGAGTATAACATCTACTCCCAACTATTGGACGGTTTCACAGTTTCCTTCCAAAGATGCAAAGAAGGGGACGACAGGATTAATCCACCCAGAGCAAAAGAGCAACACTGGGAAAAACCTTGTGGCGCCAGATGTGATGTTCTAACAAGAAATTTGACTTACACTACGTCCATGTGCAAACGCCAGACTTGTTTGTCCATCACACAGTGCTGGATGGCACCAGCGCCCCCTACATTCAGCTAAGCCTTCAAAAAAATTGCAAACACATTTCGTTTCTACTCTATTCCCAATCTAATTTCTCATGGTTGTAACTAAACATTCTTGTTACAAGATCATATCTGGCCCCATAACCTGCTGACTGTTCAAACAGGGTATTCCAGCAGCCGGGAGGATGGGCATACATAAAAATTCTACATAGAATATGTGCACTGCCAAAGAAAGAGATTAAATAAGTGAAGTCAGTAAGATTCCTGAAACGAGACAAACAGAGTACAGTAATCGCAAGGGTCTTGGATAGAAACCTGGGGGAAAAAAAACAACAGTGAATACAATGCTGGAAACAAATTTCCGGAAAAAGAAGCAGTAGTAATGTGAGGCAGTTTCAGTGTCTTTTTTTTTGTTTGTTGCGGAAGAATAAATAAGATAAAAAAAAAGCTGTCAGGAGTCCATGAATCTCTGAGTCCCAGTTCTACTCTCAGAAGGAGGACTATGTGCTTTGTTTTGACTCTGCTCCATGTTTGGAGGATGCCTGGGTCTTTTTGTGAAGCCCACAGAGGTTGGACAAAAGTGGAGAGTGCTCAAGAGGGTGGAAGCAGACACTGGGTGGCAGTTTAAAGAGATCTTTTGGCAGTTGTCACATTTTTATTGTTGTTTGCTGGAAGTTTAAGAATGTCTATAACAGTGGTTTTCAAAACGGTTTTTAGAGACCCCTGGATTGTCCAAGTTTTTACCAAATCCCTGAGCACAGAGACAGAGCAAAAATATGGACCCTCTGGGTTACCCTGAACAATTGTTTAAGAACCGGTAGAATACAAGATACCCAAGCATAAAAGATGGAAGTGTAACACAAAACAAAAAAAAGAACAACAGTTGTCACCAATCCTTCTCTTGATGATCTACATTCCTACAGGTCAGCTCCAAGACTTAGGCATCTGACTCTCCATGAAGAGGGTTGATGACCCCTGACAAACAATCTGGACAGATATAATACTTGCAAGCACATCTCCCCCACATACTCAGTGTGATGGTTTCGTTGAATACAGCAGTTCAGCAGTGTGACACAGGGACGTGGGATGTGCGGTGGAGAAATACTGGCAGCACAGCCAGTCCTCCAACTCAGCGTTCCTTTCAGGCTCCAGCGAGCGCTCTGCAAACTTCATCATCAACAGAGCTCTCTTCACATCCAGCCAGTTCAGGAGACCATCGTGCCTGGGTGGTTCCAAGCTTCCAGTTCCAATCCCGGACGAGCCCCCGATTCCAGACCGGCTCAACTGCTGCTCCATGAGCTCCTTTCTCGGGCCCCAAAGCAGACTCTGCAACCCACGCTTAGCCTCCTGGATGTGGATGCGCTTGATGGGATCAGACTGGAGCAATAGTCGAGCCAGGCGCTGGAGCCCAGCTGAGTAGATGGAGACTGCGGGAATGAGCGGCAGGTCCTCGGCCCGGTAATCCTGCTCACGAAGGGCGGGTGTTAGCTCGAAAGGATTGGGTTGGTGGAGCAGTTCGTAGATCAGGATTCCTGCCTGGAACTCATCAAATTTGCGGTACTGAGCTGCCGAGACAATCTCTGGTGCCAGTCGGGCGTGGTCCCGGGGGGCGGAGTCCTCGGCGCCGGCGCCTCCTCGCTGCTTAGCTTTAGAGAAGTTGCTGATGAGGAGGCGGGGCAGGTGCTGTTGCTGGGGGTCTGCAGAGGACGGCGATTCTGGGGCGTGTTGGGGACGATGATGAGGCACCAGCAGAAGGTTCTCCAGGCAGAGGTCACGGTGGGTCACGCCATGGTTCTTTAGGTGCTCCAGGCCATTGCACAGCTGAAGGAGAAGGAAGCACACACGTCGTTCGTACACTTCAGGCTGTGCCCGGTGGAACGAAGCCCATTCCTTGACAAAGTCTGCCGCACTTTGCCGAGGGACTTCCCGAGTGATGACGACCACTCGCTCCTGCTCAACGGGGACGGAGGCTGGGGTGCCTTCGCCAGGCAGCATGCTCTGAGGGACGCATGCGATGAAGTGACCACAGTCCTGCTGAAGGTTGTAATGCGGGGGAATGTTCTGCTGGACGGAGAGACCGTATAGATGAGCCTGCTTAGCGTCAGCTGTCTGGCCTTTACAGATCTGCACAGAAAGGCAACAGAGCAAGAAAACTGATGTTTAAGCATATCAGACTGTTCAGACATATATTAATTTTCTAGAATGGGTCTGGAATCATTGGGCACAAGGCAGGAACACACCCTGCACAAGGTGCCACTGCTTCCCAATGGTGAAGGAATTACCATAGCCTTGTAGGTAGACACAATCAGTACTAGGTTTGCATCATATACTATGACAAATCTATCAATTGCTATAACAGGCTCTAGCTCTTTGTAAAACCCAAAACCGCCCTGACAAACTTGCCAATCCTGCCTAGTTATGAGGCCATGCTTTTCAAAAACAACAGAAAACTGCATTTATTGAAAAACTGAGCTGGGTTTTCTTTCTGTAACGACAGTTAAGCTGCAGGTTTTGTCGTCTGTAGCTGGTTAATCAGTATTCAGTATTAGGGCGTGTAGTGACCCTGAGAGCTTGTGCCAAATGACGGTGTTGTGGTGCAGATACAAACTGCGTGACTGCACTGTTAGATCAGTATTAGAAATTCAATCTGCATCTCTCACGCAAGCCCTACACACAGAGCTGATGATGCTGCAGAATACACAAACACCCTGCTGCTGGATGCCTGCATTATTGGAACAGAGAAACAGATGCCATGGATCTACTTTCCCAGTGGGGAATGAGGGAATTAAACCTTTGCAATAATTATGGCTTGGATATATAACCTCCATAATAATAATTAATCTAGATAATAATTATAAACATTATTACTACTAGCATAGGTTGGCATAGCGTAGTGTGTGACACCGATGCTCCCCATGCAGACACAGGGAGAACACACCACACTCCTCACAGACAGTCACCTGGAGGAAACCCATGCAGACACAGAGAGAACACACCACACTCCTCACAGACAGTCACCCGGAGGAAACCCATGCAGACACAGAGAGAACACACCACACTCCTCACAGACAGTCACCCGGAGGAAACCCATGCAGACACAGAGAGAACACACCACACTCCTCACAGACAGTCACCCGGAGGAAACCCACACAGACACTGAGAGAACACACCACACTCCTCACAGACAGTCACCCGGAGGAAACCCACGCTCCCAACAAAGCAGACTGAGGTTATTTTCCCTGATTGGGCACCCACATCAATAAAAGACCTTGGGCAAGCCTCCAACTTCGTGTTTATTCTGCATTTTTTAGTTTTATTAAAACTGTAAATCACTGTGAAATGTAATCAACGTGACAGTAAATATAGATTAGGATGGGTTTTTTTAGCCCCTCCCCAGCACTACATATTTAAAATATATTCCTATCCTATGGAAATTCCTGATCAACCCATCCAATATACACCCCGTTGTTCTCACACACACACTAATCACACACACACACACTGGCTTCAGGCATCAAAGCAAATGCTGAATCTCTCACCATTAATCAGGCCACCTCAATCAATGCAGGTTGAATTAATCGCTACTGATAGTATGTGAGTTTAGATTTGCATTTATTTAAAAATGCATTTGAATTTTTAAGTGTTTTTTAAAAGGAATGTATTTTAAGTATCATTTAGTGTAGAAGTATAGTCCCAAACCCCAAAAACTACTCATCTACGCATTCACCATTAACTCAATAAACAGAAACTTTACTAAAGAGTTACTGAGGAATGGGTCGGAGACGTTTTAACAATGGAAACGACCTGGTAGTTACATAAAATAAAACACGTGCGATAGTATTGTGAAACCTGCTTCCTCTCTAACAACCTGTTTACAGCGGAGGCAACCAATCAGCAGCAGCTACAAACCAGAAACAAGCCTCAGTGCATGGTCACTGCCGCGGTTTGATTCGTATCCTGCTCCTGAGGGACGTTTCTGGCGATGGATTTGGCTGCTCTTGTGTTTATTCAGTGAAGGGCTGTGGGAGCCGTGGCAGGATGCTACAGACTCATTCAGAAACAAAAATTCTCCTTCTACAAGAGGAATCACTTTCTTCTGGCCATTCATCACTTGCTTCCTGAAAGCCAGGAACAGCACAGTGCTTAACGTCTCCCCACATCTTTAACTCTGCTACAGACTGTCCGCAGAACAAACACCCCACATCACTTCAGCATGAATGGACGGAGCTGAACGCCTAAAGGCTGAAAGGCCTGGGCTACACCGCTATGAAGAGAACTGGTGTGGATACACAGATGGAACCTGAGTGAATACAGAACCACAGCGTTACTAAACAAGGCTTGACACATGTTGATTAGGGTGTAGGCAAAGATCAGTAAAAAAAACTAATTAATCACACAATTTGCTGAAATTAATCGTGACCTGAAAAAAGACTGAAGCTTTAAAGAATTTTAAATAAATACTTAAATATTCATTATCTGTAACCTTTATCCAGTTCAGGGTCACGGTGGGTCCAGAGCCTACCTGGAATCATTGGGCGCAAGGCGGGAATACACCCTGGAGGGGGCGCCAGTCCTTCACAGGGCGAAACACACTCACACCTACGGACACTTTTGAGTCTCTAATGCACCTACCAACGTGTGTTTTTGGACTGTGGGAGGAAACCGGAGCACCCGGAGGAAACCCACGCAGACACAGGGAGAACACACCACACTCCTCACAGACAGTCACCAGGAGGAAACCCACGCAGACACAGGGAGAAAACACCACACTCCTCACAGACAGTCACCCGGAGGAAACCCACGCAGACACAGGGAGAACACACCACACTCCTCACAGACAGTCACCCGGAGCGGGACTAGAACCCACAACCTCCAGGTCCCTGAAGCTGTGTGATTGTGACACCTACCTGCTGCGCCATAAATATATGGTGTGATAGCTGCCACACTGTTTACATCGCTAGAATGTAATGCTAGCTCTGTAAAAAGAGTGAATTATGGGAGGAACCTTGGCGTTAAATACATTAACATGTTAAATTCCTAGATTAACACTAATAACAATAGAAAGTCATCTCCTCACCTTCACGGCGTAGGTGTTGCTGGAGTCGGAGGCGCAGGAGGCAGAGTAGTAGACAGCGTCGCCGGACAGGCAGCTGGCCCTGTTGCAGGTTAGTTTAAAGAGCGACCAGTTGCTCTCGTCAAAGCGCATTGGGTCCCTCTGGCTCCGGGTGAAATGCTCTTCGCATTTTAGCGCCAGCCGCCGCAGTGACTCTGCGTAAAGGCCGCCCAGTTTCGAGTACACACACTCTCGACTGTCCATGTTACTCAGCAGAGTGTGGAGCTGCAGCGTGGAACCCATGGGGTTGGTGCCATGGTTTGCACTTGAATTTGTGCCATGGCTCGCTCCATGAGAAGGCGCCAGCATGCTTAGCTGTGGAGAAGAGGAGGAAGTTATGCTTCCCCGGCCGTGGTAGCCCAGGCGCCCATGGCCTTTAGTTTGGCGATGGCTGGCATCCAGTAAGTCGACGGAGGACGATACGGGCCGTGGCTCTACAGGACTGGTCGGCTGGACTCCTGCTGCGTTACCTCCACTGACGTTGCTCTCAGAGCCACCGAATGGCAGCCGTGGCCTCGCGACGGGCACCGCCCGGACCCCTGAGTCTCCAGGAGCCGACGCGGTGCGATTCACCAGCTTCTTTTCCGGCAGCGGTGGAGGCTGTAGCTGCCGACCCAAACTGTTGCTTGGAAATGGGTCAGGACGAGGGGAACTGGGGGAGGATGCCAAGGGGCTGTTTGGGAACGGAGACGGGCAGGAGCGGAGCGTCGAGTCCTGGGCACCTGGAGGAAAACAGGGAGAGATTATTTTTGCAACTGTTGATCTTTTTCACATAAATCCTTTAGAATAATTGGAACGAAGGCCTCTGGGAGGCTGTTGGCTTTGAGAAGGGAAGTAAGATGGAGCATGTTGAAGAATTTTATTTGATGATGCATTTTCGGAAAGTTGCCAGAACTGACTCAGGAACAAGCGAATACAGGCGCTAGTCATTCCAATCCCATTCATTCAAGGGCAAATTTGATTTACCCTCAAAAGCACTAACGTCATAACAGAGGTATCGAGGAACAGTTTAGTTATAGGATTGTTTACTGGAGGAAAAAAAAATGCTGGTTAATTAAACTTCCACATTCCTTCACCCCTCCCCCCTCGGTTCGTTCTCTCTCTCTCTCTACCTCTCCCTTTTCCTCTCTCTCTCCCCCCTCCCTCTCCCCTCTCTCTCTCTCTCTAACCCTCTCCCTCTACCTCTCCCTCCCTCTCTCACCCGCTCCCTCTACCTCTCCCTCCCTCTCTCACCCGCTCCCTCTACCTCTCCCTCTACACCTCTCTAACCCTCTCTCTCCCTTTCCCTCCCCCCCCCCCCCCTCTCTCTCTCTCTCTCTCTCTCTCTCTCTCACAGATGAACCGATAACAGAGTTATGACGGCTAAACACGCCTCAGACCCCTCCCTGGTACCTCGTCTGTTTGTCAGTAACAGTGCGTGGATATATGGTGTGTTTAAGCGTAAGGTGTAGGGAGGTGTAGACTGATTATTTGTGTGGAGACAGACCGCCTGCCTCCAGGAGTGTGAGTTAATGTTTAACAGAGGCGCAGTGTTTGAACGCTAATAGCTATACACAGATCTGCTAAGGTAGTTAACAACCGCCTGCGCTGACTTGCATTGTGTGTGAGATGAGGGAAGACCAAAAGCCTTCGCTCCTACCCAGAGAGCGAAGACAGCCATGCCCTCCTGGATCCCAAGCCCCGGATGGCTGAAGATCTCAGGTCACCTCCCAATGACAGGTCCAAGTGTTTGATGAAGTACAGTACTATTCAAATGTCTTTATCATCAAAGTCTATCGGTGGTTTATAGATTAAACCTGGCAGTTAAATGGTTAAACATATTAGCAGGTGTGTGCTGAAGCTCACGGGATTAATGTCGACTGATGGAGAATACAAAGTAAGGTCCGTATTTTGCACAATCTGAGGTTTAACAGTGCAGATGGATGTGGGCTCACTATTTGGCAAACAACAAACACTATGTGTTTACAACCAAATTAATAAACAAACCGTAAACTATTCATAAACCTTTATATGTTGTGAGCGAGTGCGACAAGCAAAGTGTGCTTCCAGATGATGTTCTTGATCGTATGGATTTGTTAAACCAACAGCACACTTGATTTAACATAATGAAGTGTTCTCCCTGTGTCCGCATGGGTTTCCTCCAGTTTCCCACCGTCCAAAACAAACACACGTCGGTAGGTGGATCGGCGAAGGACTGGCGCCCCCTCCAGGGTGTGTTCCTGCGTTGAGCACAGTGATTCTGGGGAGGCGCCGGACCCACCTCAATATCACACTCACTACAATAAATTGGCCCAATACTGTGTGGTTACCTGACTATGTCGAGATTGGAAACACTTAACATGTACGTATTACAGTATCTGATACTGCGCCATCATCAGTGGTGTTTCTGTGTTAGTACTGTACTGTCTACGCAAGATGTGGCTAAATACAGTTGCAAACAGTGAAGCTGCAATTTTATTTTACACTACACCACGAGAGAGAGAGAGAGAGAATGTGTACACTTTAATTAAGAGGTGGGGACCCAGATTAGTGGCTTCATGGGGAATAAGAACATCAGAACAACTCCCTGTGATAAACGACTGAAAACCCTTATTTCCTCTTATTATCCTTTCTTTATCTCCCTCCCTCCATCATTATCCTTTCTTTATCTCCCTCTCTCTCTCCATCATTATCTCTCCTCGGTCTCTGGGAAGTCGTGCTTACACACATTAATGGGATGCCAGAACTTAGCCTTGGTCTTTTGAGGCCGACTGATGCTGACGTTGACCGGCCCCGCGTTTCTATAAAGCTGCCTGTTGTAGAAATATTTATAGAAAGAGCTCCAAACCGGAGCGGACAGGGCTGTCCTCGCCATAAGCATCTTAGCAAATGGATGCTTTTGACATGGACAAGTGGGCACCGCACTGAACAGTCTCTCTACCAGATAAACACATAACTTCTTATATATTGTTTTCATAAAAATGGGAAACTACACGGAGGAAACCCACGCAGACACAGGGAGAACACACCACACTCCTCACAGACAGTCACCCGGAGGAAACCCACGCAGACACAGGGAGAACACAGCACACTCCTCACAGACAGTCACCCGGAGGAAACCCACGCAGACACAGGGAGAACACACCACACTCCTCACAGACAGTCACCCGGAGGAAACCCACGCAGACACAGAGAGAACACACCACACTCCTCACAGACAGTCACCCGGAGGAAACCCACGCAGACACAGGGAGAACACAGCACACTCCTCACAGACAGTCACCCGGAGGAAACCCACGCAGACACAGGGAGAACACACCACACTCCTCACAGACAGTCACCCGGAGGAAACCCACGCAGACACAGGGAGAACACACCACACTCCTCACAGACAGTCATCCAGAGGAAACCCACACAGACACAGAGAGAACACACCACACTCCTCACAGACAGTCACCCAGAGGAAACCCACACAGACACAAGGAGAACACACCACACTCCTCACAGACAGTCACCCGGAGGAAACCCACACAGACACAGGGAGAACACACCACACTCCTCACAGACAGTCACCCGGAGCGGGACTCCAACCCACAACCTCGAGGCCCCTGGAGCTGTGTGACTGCGACACTAACCTGCTGCACCACCGTAGGTTACACATGGACTTGGGGATAAGTGCTGCAGTTAATTAATGGCAGAAATATCCTACTGAACGACAGGACATGTGGTCCACTGGACGTAAGGCGATGTGTGGTGCAATGCACTGTGGGAAACGTAGTCCACTCACCAGGGTCGGACAGTGCCTGCAGGCTGTCGGTTGAGGCCGTGTTGCTGTGGATTCCTCGTAGAGACTGTGGCAGAGACTCTACTGATCCTTGCTGGCTGAGACGGTCCAGCTCCATACTGCTCGCGCTCAGCTTACCACACCTGCAGCAGACCACACACACATCAATGTAGGTTACATACACACCCTGAATAACAACGGGACCCAGAAGACTCAGCCTGGCTTTAAGCCCAAAAAAAGAAAACAAGGCATAAATGCTGTTAAAAAAATAATAAATAAAAAATACTAAGAAATATTTTCCCATAAAAATCTTGCCCCACATTTATTTTGTACTAATTTTCAAAAATATTAATGTGTACATACGGGGTGCACACAGTACGTGTCTGATATTGTACCTAACACACATTTTACCAAACCACATGTATAAACACAATGAAGCTAAATAAGTGCTCAATACCACTTCCTGTAAACACACACCTACAGCTTGCACACAGAGACACACACCCACTACGCATCAGCACACTGTGTACATCACTACACACTACACACCTAACAGAAAACCCAGGGGCAGATTATACTCTCTTATCTCTCTCAGTCTCTCTAACCTGATTTCCCCAAACACACACACACTACACAAATCAACAGGCCATTTAACTCTCTCTCTCTCTCTCTCTCTCTACCCCTCTCTCTCTCTACCTCTACCTCTCTCTCTCTACCTGCCTCTCTCTCTGAAGCGCTTACAATTGCTTTAATCTCTATGAATAATTTATTACAAATGTTTTCTATACTTTAAGAAACCAAGTGCTGAATGACTACTGGAGCAAGGTCTTTGGTTCTGGAAATGTCTAACCTTTGAACGCTGAGCACTTTTCTTCCAGTGCCCTTATGGGACTCCAATAGTGTGTTAGCATCAAGATAATTTTGATGCACATTAATCATTTTTCAGCCAAATTTAGATTAAAGTGAACTCTGAATCTTGTACCATGAAGCTTACATGGACTTTACAGTGACTCCTTCGGCAATTTTTTCACACGCATCCGTGGCTGCTGTTTGCTACTGCTAACAAAACTTCCTGAAACCTGCTCGGAACACCACCACCCCCCCTGAGCTCTCAATACATCTTTAAAGAGAAGCTCCTAGAGTCATGTTATTTCCAGCGCAAATCAAACAATGTGTGTTAATTCCTCTGTTAATTCCTTTTTAATAAAACGTCAGGCCATCAGTTTAGCTCCTGAAGTCCTAACCAATCGGAGAAGGAGTCTGACTGAATCAACCAATCACTGAGAAAAATTACAAATACGGTAAAAACAAATGATTAAATATTAGCTTACCTTCAAATTTGCCGCTCTGGATTTCTGTAATACATTTATTTTGAAGCATTTTTCCAGTACTGTTGTCCACAACGTTAGGAATTTCTCCAACAACACACAGCATGGTGATGTAAATAAAATAATATTCAGTTTTGTAAATGAAGCTAATGCTAAACTGACCCAGGATCAGTTTCCGCTCCAGATATTTGCTTTTTAACGCAGCGTACTCCTTTCCGTTCTCTCCCATCACACTCATCTGCCCAACGGCTTTGGAAGGTGGACTCAGAAAGCTCCGGAAAGGCCTTGATCTTGTAATCGAAACATGAGCTAACCTGTCCGAACTACAAACGAGCAGCACCGGTTTCCTCCTGCCTCCCTTCCACAGCACATTTAACTTCTCCACGCTTTGAAAACGCACAGACGGAAGTGTTACCAACGACTTCATGAATCTGTTCAACTCAAACAATGACACAGAGGGAAATTAAGGAAGAGAAACAACCGCATACAGAAGCTTTTGTTTGAAGCAGACCCCAAGCACTCCGCAGTAACAGTGAACAGAGAGCGTGTGAAGTCCTTCTTGTGTGGGCATGCCGACTTACCCCAGCTTTGAACCTTAAAACCACAAACCTCACGTCATCTCTCTGACAGCACTAGAGCTGGGAGTATATAACTGTCTAAAAAAAACAACCTAAATTGTTTCTCCATTTTTGTTGTGGGTTTTTTTTTATTATTATTATTCACACCAAAACCCCAGCTTCTATTTGCAGGGTCTGAAAAGTTGGTAAAAAACGCTCATGTGGATTTGCACTGTACCACGTGAAGTCTACAATGTTCACTGGCCCTGTGTCTGAAAATGTGCCCTATTCACTACATAGTGCACTATTATTGGGTTTCGTCATATCACAGTAGTGTCTAAAAACAGTGGACAATTTTCAGTGCAGTCAAACAATACAACAACGCATCGCAAACAGTACTGTACGGTGGGGGGGCGATATGCACCTAAACTGTCTGTGAGGAGCGTGGTGTGTTCTCCCTGTGTCTGCGTGGGTTTCCTCCGGGTGACTGTCTGTGAGGAGCGTGGTGTGTTCTCCCTGTGTCTGCGTGGGTTTCCTCCGGGTGACTGTCTGTGAGGAGCGTGGTGTGTTCTCCCTGTGTCTGCGTGGGTTTCCTCCGGGTGACTGTCTGTGAGGAGCGTGGTGTGTTCTCCCTGTGTCTGCGTGGGTTTCCTCCGGGTGACTGTCTGTGAGGAGCGTGGTGTGTTCTCCCTGTGTCTGCGTGGGTTTCCTCCGGGTGACTGTCTGTGAGGAGCGTGGTGTGTTCTCCCTGTGTCTGCGTGGGTTTCCTCCGGGTGACTGTCTGTGAGGAGCGTGGTGTGTTCTCCCTGTGTCTGCGTGGGTTTCCTCCGGGTGACTGTCTGTGAGGAGCGTGGTGTGTTCTCCCTGTGTCTGCGTGGGTTTCCTCCGGGTGACTGTCTGTGAGGAGCGTGGTGTGTTCTCCCTGTGTCTGCGTGGGTTTCCTCCGGGTGACTGTCTGTGAGGAGCGTGGTGTGTTCTCCCTGTGTCTGCGTGGGTTTCCTCCGGGTGACTGTCTGTGAGGAGCGTGGTGTGTTCTCCCTGTGTCTGCGTGGGTTTCCTCCGGGTGACTGTGTGTGAGGAGCGTGGTGTGTTCTCCCTGTGTCTGCGTGGGTTTCCTCCGGGTGACTGTGTGTGAGGAGTGTGGTGTGTTCTCCCTGTGTCTGCGTGGGTTTCCTCCGGGTGACTGTCTGTGAGGAGTGTGGTGTGTTCTCCCTGTGTCTGCGTGGGTTTCCTCCGGGTGACTGTCTGTGAGGAGTGTGGTGTGTTCTCCCTGTGTCTGCGTGGGTTTCCTCCGGGTGACTGTCTGTGAGGAGTGTGGTGTGTTCTCCATGTGTCTGCGTGGGTTTCCTCCGGGTGCTCCGGTTTCCTCCCACAGTCCAAAAACACACGTTGGAAGGTGGATTGTCAACTCAAAAGTGTCCGTGGTTGTGAGTGTGTGAGTGAATGTGTGTGTTGCCCTGTGAAGGACTGGCGCCCCCTCCAGGGTGTATTCCCGCCTTGCGCCCAATGATTCCAGGTAGGCTCTGGACCCACCTCGACCCTGAATTGGATAAGGGTTACAGACAATAAATGAATGAATATATGATTTTTTTAAATAGTTTTATTAATTTGGCTTGTCAAAGCCAAATTATTGTTCTTCAAGATCTTATTATTCTTATTAATTATGACGCTATTATTGCGAAAGATACGATATGGCACAGCCCTAGTGTACAACCCATAGTGGATAGCAGATACACATAATCCACTGCGCTGCACTGAGCATTTATAATTGTGCACTGCATAGTGAGGAATGTAGGGAATAGTGAATTGGGAGCCATTTGAATGAACCTCCTTGGCCTCTATCCGTCTCACTCCTAAACTCTATTAGGCTGAGTGACGGCTATTCAGACACACATTAAAGCAGCTAATGACTCAAACGACCATCAGTCTTTTCTTCCCTCCAAGGTCCTGTTAATGTCTCAGAGCTTATTTATTCTCTCTCTCCCTCTCTCTCTCATAACAACAGTTATGTTGTTTTCTCTTTCTCTCTGAGTAAGATCGGTAGTCATTCCTGTTTTTATTATTATTTGAATCTCTCTGATGATCACTGGCCCCACCTCTTCCTCCAAGGTCACTGGGCTGATGCTCAGCAATGACACGTTTATCTTCATTTGTCCGTTCTATCGCCATGGGAACCATAGATCTCCGCTGATTGGACAAGCCAACAGTGCGAGTCAGGGTTTACTGAGAGTGTGAGCGTGTGAGAGAGAGAATGAGAGATGGAATTGACATTGGAATTGGCTGATGACTGTATTTGTTATATGTTTAACTCTTTGACTGCACACAAACACACACAACTCAACACAGGCTTTTGTGTTTCTGGCTGCCACCGCGTTTGTGACCCAGGACTAATCATCGAACATCAGGGACACTGACGCTCTCGTGTAAGATGAGCAGATGTCCATAAACCTTCGGAGATACAGTGGCCATTCCTTGACAAATTTAGTGGTCGAATAACAGTCAAAGAAGCTCAACATTATGCAAATTAGCAGCACTCAGCCCTGTCAGACTCAGGAACAAAATATATAAAGTCCTCTAATGAACATTCACTTAAAAACCCCACTCTGCCGCCAAGGTTTAACGACAAATTTGAGCAAATTATTCAGAGCAAATAGAAGCAGAGAGAAAGCGCGAGAGACAGAGAGAGAGAGAGAGGTGAGAGGAGACGAGAGGCGCGAGACAGAGTGACAAAGACAAAGCAGACAGTGACAGTTAATCGACAGATGTAAATAACTTCAAATTCTAAGAACCCAAGGCTAATGAGAAGAAAGAAAACGTGTGTAAGAGATCAAAACGAAAGACAGCTGGACAAGAGGCAAAGAAAACAGCAAGAAGAGACAAAAGATAAGGAGAGGAAGAGAAAGAATACTCTCTCTGTACGTGAGAACGGCAGAGACACAGGAGAGAGATGGAAGAAAGAGTGAGTGTGAATATAAAGACATACTGTGAGAGAAAGAGAAGAGAGAGAGTGAGAGAGAGAGAGCGCGAGAGATGGCCGACAGTCTCTCATTATCTCCTTGTCTCTCTGGGCTCTCACAGCAATCAGTGCCGCTACTGCAGACGTCACGAGTGTTATTTCTCCGATTAAAAGTCTCGGGTGTTTCTAATAAAGTGTCCAGTGTGTGGAGAGAAAGGCCACAATCTTTAAACACTTCTGACTGCATTAAGACAAAAAAAAAAGCACTAAACACTAAAAGGTCAGTCTTCTATAAAAAGATCTGCTTGTGGTTGGTTCTGGAGCGTCTCGGTGAAGCAGAGTAAACATGAACCAAAGCCACAGTCGCACACTTTATATCACAGATTCCAATGAGTCTCACACACACACACACCTTTCGTATTTTCAGACCTTCTGTCTACTTCAGTTTACTTCTAGACGGTCCAAAGGGTAAAAACATAGCATCTATAACAGGAACCGATGAAGGAACGGTCAACAAAGTAATAACAGAAGTCACTGGAGGTGCTAAAACCTGGAATAGCCTGTACACAGCTTTACACACACACAATTACCAAATGTTTGTTCAGTTGCTCTTCTTTGCAGCAGTAAAAGCTTCTACTCCTCTGGAAAGGCTTCACACAAGCTCAGCCTTTCTCACCCGGGCTGCCATCTGGCTTCATCTGGGGTGCCATCAAAAATATTCTGATGTTGCTGACAAAATAATTGAAATATGTAGCAAAACGTATCATGAAAATGCAGATACTTCGAGAAAGTTGACTTCCAAGAATACAGTCGGAATATTTTGAGATTAAAATCAGAATATTTCAAAGAAGTAAAGTCAGAATATTTTCCGAATGAAGTCAGAATATTTCAGGAAATAAAGTCAGAAAATTTTCAGAATCAAGTCAGAATATTTTCAAGAAATAAAGTCAGAATATTTCAAGAAATAAAGTCAGAATATGTCAAGAAATAAAGTCAGAATATGTCAAGAATAAAGTCAGAATATTTCAAGAATAAAGTCAGAATATTTCAAGAATAAAGTCAGAATATTTTCAAGAAATAAAGTCAGAATATTTTCAGAATAAAGACAGAATATTTCAAGAAATAAAGTCAGAATATTTTCAGAATAAAGACAGAATATTTCAAGAAAAAAAATCTGAATATTTCAGGAAATAAAGTCAATATTTTGAGAATATTCTGATCTTATCTGTGTCTAAAAATTCTTGAAGGTAGATTTAGTCAGCATTTTCCATCTAGAATTTAACATTTAAAAAATATAAAAAAAAAATAAATACAACTGATTATGGCTGCTGGTACCTCAGTGTGTTTGTGTGTTAAAGGTGAAGGTGACCACCTGCAGTTTCTCAAAAGCGTCTCATTTCACGATTTTCTATGGAGTCTGCGCGATTAAATGCCTGCGTCCTTAAATTGAACACCATTTCTGGACAAACAATCTGATTTAAAACACTGATAAACTGCATCATTAGCAGAGCTGCTGGGTGGTAATTATTTTTAGGACACCGTGACTGGACTGGAGGGGAAAGCTGACCCTAGCTCAGCTGCAGATGACAGATAATGTATGAATAAGTTACTCACTAGCAGTTGGGGTTTATAAGCCTGGAGTCATTACAGTCAAACACTGATTAATCTGAGAGGAGAATGGAGCTGATTGTCTGCGAGGGGGTCATGTGAACGCAGACGCAAAAACACAGCAATGATGCATCTCCTTCTTATTAATCACCCTCTAGCTCAAATAAAGCAATTACAGTCTTTATCACTCCATCTCTTTCATATCTGCTATTTCTCTCTCTCCCCCTTTTGCTTTCTTCTGACCTCAGTATAAAAAAAAGTTGGTGGTGAACATGAATAATAGAGTTCACACATTCAGTTCACACCACGGCTCACATTCACATTCTGTGGTGTATTTTGAACCTCCAGAAGGACTCAGAGTGACATACTTATCTTACAACCACTGTAAACCAAAAAATCACTTCGCATTCTAGCGTGTAAGGCCTTCAGTTCAGCTCCTGAAGTTGGAACTATGTGGACAGAAGCTTGGGTGAATCTACCTAGATTAGATGTTACATCATTTCAGTCACACAACATACAACCAAGGGGTATTTTTAAAATCTGGAAAAAAAAGAAAAATGGTCACAATTCATTCCTTTCTCTTTCTTTTCCTCAGTTCCTCTACATGTCCATGAGGAATCCTTCCCTCTCAGTGGCAGGGAGGCTCTGCCCAGAGCATGTTCGAGTCCAGCATGGTTCACTGCTCTTCCCGAGCCGGCTGGATTCAACTAGTTCTGGGTTCCGGAATCATAGCTTTTAGGGGAAACCAGTTCCCGCCTCAGTGAGTCTGGATCGATCCAGCCAGCCACTCGGCGCTCCCTCAGGAAGAGGCAGAGATGCCACAGGAACTTTATGTAATCAGAGACCTGTGAAGGGGAACTGTTTCTTTCTTGTTTCTCATGCCTTCGTGCCTCCGCTCTGGGCTGCCAGCCATGTGCTGGGCATTCCTAGTGCCAGGAGGAGATGCCAGACCAGGAGCTGGCACAGTCAGGCAGGACGGGCACTGGGGAAATACCTTAGGCAGGAAAAGGTGGTGATAGCCTAGTGACGCTGTAAAAAATGCTCGCTCCATGATCATACTCAGTTTAATTTTGCAAGATTTTTTTATTCTAAGGTTAATTAAACTTATCTTATTTTACTTTATTGGAAAATAATATTGCTTATTTCTAGACATAAATGCTAATAACTAGCAAAAAAAAATAAAGAAAACAAAACAGAATAATCATCAGCTAAAATTAATCAAAGGTGATTGCCACTGATTTCTTCACAATACGGTGGCTGAGATAGGCACAAAGTCAGTAAGTGGTTTAAAATAGTACATGCAGTTCTCTAGAGCAAAATATTTTACATCGAAACACTGAATAATTTTGGTTGCGTCTTAATAAGTGAATGTAATTCAAACTTCATAGAGCTAGCATAAAAAAAAAAAAACACTTACAAAGTAAACATTTTAGCAACATAAAAATCTCATTTGTTGTCCACAATGGTCAAGACTTTTAAGGCATAAAAGGCTAGTAGCCACAATTAGCATACGTTAGCATACACAAAGTCTCATTCTGAGCTTGTTCATTTATGAACACAAGTCAGTTTCGCGCAAGTTCCACAGTTCTCAGTCAGTTCTATTACCCAGCACCAGAATGCTAGCTACGCCCCATGGGGAAGGTTTAGATCAGTACAGAGGAAGGACTTTCCATGCTATTGTACACAGAAAAAAGAAGAACACAATACATGGGGATGTCATGTTCCTGACATGTTGTCCAGAAGGACCTTCGGAAAGGTCAGAGAACAGATTGAATGATGGCTTGGTTCAGAATGGCTAGCTTCTAGCAGTAGCTAAGTTCAGCAGCTGGAAATTCACAATCACAAAAAAAAAGGCACTTGCTATAGATATGTCTGATCTGAACCTCTGATCTGAACCCACCTGCAAAAGCCAGGAAACTCAACACAGACAAAACAGAGCCTTAAAAAGATGCTAAGAACAGCCTGCACCTACCTCTATGGAAGTAAGCAAAGGCGTCTGAGGCTAACAGTGTGGACATCATGCTTTTTAATCACTTGAGGTCACATACAAGCTCAGCGGATGAGTATTTTAAGTCCTTAGCCACAAATAAAGCAATGGCGACGCAAATTAAAATATCCACATCTTGCAGCACGGCTAGCTTGGCTCTAAGTGAGACTTACATACTTAGCAACTACATGCTATCTTTTCACTGTTGTCTAAGAAAGAAGAGAAGAGAGGGAGTACAGCAGGTTCTAGGACATGGAGGGCATTCTTGGACACGATACAAACACCAGGGGCGAAAATCTGCCCCTTCACATTTCTCTAGAACTTTCTTTAGCCTAGCTAGCCATAGAGGAAGGGATTTCTTTGAGGGATCTGACACACACACGTACAAAAAGCAAATCCCAGCCGGGCCAAGCATCCAAGCAACCACAAAGCTTTTCAACATCTGCCATTTCTGTAGCGGTTGCAGTTGATGCGAGAGTTCTGTTCACAGTATGATCTCAGCTTCTGCTGTTGCTGATGGGGAACACAGATTTCCACCATCTGCTTCTTCAATGATTCATCAGGCCAAAAAGTGCTTGCTCACAGCTCAGTGTGCACCACTTTGCCTG
Source organism: Hoplias malabaricus (assembly GCF_029633855.1). Classification (NCBI taxonomy): domain Eukaryota; kingdom Metazoa; phylum Chordata; class Actinopteri; order Characiformes; family Erythrinidae; genus Hoplias; species Hoplias malabaricus. The sequence goes on along the minus strand of NC_089814.1, from coordinate 32,844,115 downwards.
AGACTCAGGGCAAAACTGTATACAGAGTTGCAAAAAGACAGCTAACAGAAACACTTCGTATAAATACTGAGAATGGGAGCACAATCTGATTTAAAGGAACACTAGGTTGTACCTTAAAATTAATTAGTCTCAGCACTGCAGAAACTACACTATGTTTTTTTTTTTTTTTTTTAGGAATCACTCCCCTTCAATTTGAAGACAGTGAAGTGAATTCCACTCTGTAACTCTAGGGGGAGCCCAAGAGCAAACAGTGCCCCGTGTTTGCGACAGTAACACGAAAACACTTCCTCATTAAGGCATCATTACCATCCGTTAATACCACGGTCTTATTTTTATTTACAAAAAATATAACGTTACTAATTCATTATTTGCTAAAATATCTACGCAAATAATGGCTAGAGAAATGTCCTTTTCAGTATTAACCTTTTGAAAATTAGTCAAAATAACGTTAAGTGAAAGAAATGTTCTCGTTAGAGTTAAAGCTAAAGTAGGACACCAATAATAAACATTGCTTAGGAGAAATATTTTACTTTATGCCTTTGTTGGAATAAGAACCTGTGATTATGTAATTCGCATTATGCCCTTTTCTATGTTATGAGTAAAGACGCCTGGAATGAGGAAGAGTTTTCATGTCACTGTCGCATAGTGTTTCTATGGTAATTACCCATTCACTTATGATCGTGATATTGTCGCATAAAGTGTCAAAAATATGAGACTATGTCTCATATATGAGAATTGCAGTCTCCTATATATGTGACTATATAACGAGTAGGTGTGAGACAGGGTTGACAAATAGCAGTTGTGAGATTACATAGCCAGGCAGTAAGACGCACACTGTCACTGTAAATACTAGCAGTTTTAGCAGGCAGCTAGCTGAAGACATTAGCAGTAGATAGCAGATAAGTTAGCAAGTCGCTAACTACCTAGCTAGGTTGGGTTTCTTACACCGGAAAAAGCAAGTCAAACAGAGGGACACTGCCTCAGGAAATTACCTCAGACAGGCAGGACATTTCCAGTGAAAACACCCATGTAATTAAATTGTCAGCAGATATTTCTGAAGAGATAAGATATAAGCCAATTATGGATAAAAGAAAAGTTGGTCATCTACAGAGAGAACTATCTACTACTGAAGCCCTGTTCAGACAGGATTAATTTCACATGGGGAGCTGGGAAACTGTCAGTAATATTTATGCTGGATTCACACTGGATAAGTAATCTTAGTGAAAATAACCAATGGGAGTGGCAACTCTATTCAGGCATTGCTGTCGCAGAGTGGATCAGACACAGCAGTGCTACTGGAATTAAGCCTGACACTACTGTTCTGGAAACAGCCCTCCCACCAAAAATATAAAGCCCTCAATGACAGTATGTTCTAGTCCTTTAAAATGATAATGGTTGTGAAGATGGTAAAACTTTACTAATCCTTCACACAGTTTCTATAATTGTAAAAATTACTTTACCATACATCTACAGGTAAAACTAATCCTGTCTAAACAGGGCTTAATGTATGTTGGCTGTATGTTGAAGGTGGAAAAAAAAAAAAAAATTCAAACTACACTGATTTTACCACCTTTCAGAGAAGTTGACCTCAGGATCTGCTCTTTCCCGTTTGTTGTCAAAACACAAACCGTTAGCGCTCGGCTCTGCTACCTGGCTTGTAAATTTATCTCTGTGAGAGCACAATAAGCACAAAATAGCCAAAAGCATATCAGTCGTTTGGAAAGGCGAGTCTCTGCATGTGCGGGTGCGATGGTATTTTTATCTTCAGCATGCTTACTGTGTAATAATAGGGGGCTGATATTTCACCATGCTAGTCTTACAACAAAAATAAGGGCCTCTATGAAACAGGATCAGCAAAAGTTACTGAGCACTCAGCAGCCTAAGAGCCTCTTTTCTGGCTGCCGTTCCATCCTTAAAAGCCCTAAGTTACTGATGGACGCTCTTTCAGGGGTGAATGGGTTTGGAGGGAAAGAGTCGAGGAGTGTTGGCATAATCTTGCCGTGCGTTAGTGGGCCGTACAAAAACACAGGCCTTGCCGGCGGATGCCTTAAACGGTCTTCAGCTCCCAGAATGTCACGGCTCATTAATCCCCAAGAACTGAGGAATGATGATGAGCAACTGCCAAAACGTCTCGGTCCCAGAGACAGATTGCAGCCCGTCCCAGGTTAGAACAGGCTTCCGTCCGGGAGCTAAGATACCATCTCCAAACAGAGTGCAGTTTGGCTGTGCACCTCAACCCACATTCAGGCAGCTGAGCAACCGGCGAGAGGAATTCACAGTTGTATTTTAAATGTAAACAAGACCACCTAAACCTTTTTTTTTTTAACCCGAGTTGCCATCTATCATGTCTTCTGCCCTCTTCTGCTATTGGCTGCTTGAGTCATTCAGAGTGATAGAAAAACAAAATAGAGCAGTCGGACCCAGAGACAGTGTGGAAGAGTCGACTTATTAAACACTCAGCTTGTTAACTCAGTTAATTAGCCATTTACAGTTGGTTTAATAGTGAAGGCTCAGCCACTTTCTGTGATATGAAGCTGAATTCAGCATCTTTACATTTGAAACTTTCAGTTCCACCTTAATTGCTTGTAATTGCTTTGCCATTTAAGGTGGAACTGGAAATCCCAAGCTATCGGCAAACTATTAGCAATGTACTATTTTACTTGTTATGAGGTAAAGGGACATAATAAATTGAAACTACATTAAACTAAGATAATACAATGGTGAATTCAAATTTTAAAGTAGAAAAGACTCATGCCGCCATTTTGCTGCTGATTCACAAGGAATTCATAGCCCCTCATTTGAAGAGTTACTCTAAATCTCGGTTTCAAGAGATACATAACCCTTCCCTCTGCCTTACTGCTCTTTCCCAATAAGAAATTTGACACTCCTACCCCACGGTAAAAATGGAGGGGTAGGGCCAAGTGGAAGGACTAAGGGGTGAAATGGGATTCACCCCAAGTATGGGTTTGCTGCAATTCTGCTATAGAGACTTTCAGAATTTAAATTGCTCATAGCAATGGTGAATGGAGTAGATTATGTTACATGAAAACACTGGAGTGACACGGTGGTGCAGCGGGTAGGTGTCGCAGTCACACAGCTCCAGGGATTCCCGCTCTGGGTGACTGTCTGTGAGGAGTGTGGCGTGTTCTCTCTGTGTCCGCGTGGGTTTCCTCCGGGTGATTGTCTGTGAGGAGTGTGGCGTGTTCTCTCTGTGTCCGCGTGGGTTTCCTCCGGGTGATTGTCTGTGAGGAGTGTGGCGTGCTCTCTCTGTGTCCGCGTGGGTTTCCTCCGGGTGACTGTCTGTGAGGAGTGTGGTGTGTTCTCTCTGTGTCTGTGTGGGTTTCCTCCAGGTGACCGTCTGTGAGGAGTGTGGTGTGTTCTATCTGTGTCTGCTTGGGTTTCCTCCGGGTGCTCCGGTTTCCTCCCACAGTCCAAAAACACACGTTGGTAGGTTGATTGGTGACTCAAAAGTGTCTGTAGGTGTGTGTGTGTTGCCCCGTGAAGGACTGGCGCCCCCTCCAGGGTGTATTTCCACCTTGCGCCCAATGATTCTAGGTAGGCTCTGGACCCACCACGACCCTGAACTGGATAAGGGTTACAGATAATGGATGGATGGATGGAAAACACTGAATACATTTTTTTATTAATATGTTGCCAGACGCCTAACAATCATTTTGAGAAAAGTTGTCCTTAAATCCATTCCTGGTGGAGGGGAACATGGTCCACTGGAAGTTGTGGAGAGGAAATAAAACATTGTATTTGTGTCGTACACATGAGGATGTCTGGTTCTTATCAACACCACCTGTCAAGGTTTCTCGACAATCAATCATTTACCCTGAAATAGTAATCTCAGTCACAGAGTTCGTTGGAAATAACAATGTGACAAAGGGGATTTTTATAGACTACTCTGTTTAGACACCATGAGTGAAAAGGACACTAACACTAATAGAATGATCGAACACAAGGAATTCATTCAGACCGATTCCAGCGTGGCTCCAACTGTTCAAGGGCCTGGAGTAGAGGCTGATACAGGCTGTATAATCCCCAGATAGAGAGAAAGAGAGAGGGAGAGGGAGATAACAGGCTTGCCTCACTGGAAACAAACAAGGGGGCTTGGTGTGTATCGGCCCAAAAGAAACACGGGGTCTACACACAGGCTACGGTCAGCTGATTGGCCTTTAAAACAGAGAGAAAAAGAAAGAGAGCGGGGGAGTGCTTTCTGAATGATAAATGTTTCATTTAGGGCCAGTGAAGGCTGCTGCTGAATCACTGAGCAAAGAAATGTTTCAGAGTGAACTGATCTCCAGTCAAAATAATCAAAACCTAGGCGTGAGAAGTTGACTAGCAATGTCTTGTAGTGTCTAATCCAGTCTCCAAAAATTCATAATGGCACTCAATATGAAGTTCATTAACAATAAAATAGGTAAGCAATTATGGAATATGAAAGATCCCTGTCTACGGACAGCCTGGATGAAATCTCAGTACAATCCAAAATATAAGTCTCTGTCCACCTAAGAATGGAACATCAACAAATGCACACCAATGTCCATATTTGACACCAATGTCCACACCCCATAAAAGTAACAGCACAACACACAACTGACCCTTATTCACTCTGTTTACATGTCATTCCTCTGTGTATAAATGCATAAAATGTATACTTAAAAAAAGAAAGCTGTCACTGGACACAACGCTGGTTTTGACATCTAAACCCCAACCCCGTCCCGTCATCAATAAAGTCTCATCTTACCTGTGGTTCTTTTTGGGAGGCGGTGGAGGAGGTTTGGGGTCAGCGCTGGTCGTGGTCCCTAATGAAGCGAGCTCCGTGGAGGTGGAGATCGGAGCTGGGTTCGAGTTGGCTTTGGCCAGCATGCTGCCACTCTGACTGCCCTTTTGGGCTCGGACGCCTGCCTGCTTCTGACTGCTGCTATTGTTGGCTTCGGTGCCTGGCATTGAGTTGCCCTCGCTCTTAACTGCAGGGTTCCATTCTCTTGCCTCTGAACCATAGACAGCAGGGCCATTGATGGAACTGATGGATCCACTGCAAGGTCCTCCCTCTTGGACAGCCCCTTGCTCAGGCTCTAATTCCTCTTCAACTTCTTCGAGACGACCTTCTAGGCTTCTGGAGTTGCTGTGGAGCTTCTGCCGATGAGAATAAGCATCCACCTGAGGTGGTTTGGAAGGCAATTCTTTGGGAACCAGAGTCAGGTGGAAACTAAGCTCAGGAAGGGGAATCGGGGACAAGCTGGAGGTTCCTAGTTTTGGAGATCGAGACGTTCTCTTCGGGGGAATGGGTGGGCTAGATTGGGATTTGGTAAGGATGGAAGGTGCGGAAGTCACAGTTCTCATTCCTGTGGCAGTAGGGGAAGATGGCCAGCTAAAGGAAGGACTAGAAGGATTGTCCGGGGTCGTAGGACTGAAGTGAAGCCACTGAGTGCTCACAGCAGAGTCTGGGCTGCTCAGATAGAAAGTCTGATTGTTCTCTTCCGTATGAGCTGCCATGACGGTTATAGTTGCCCTCTGATTCTCCACATTGTTGCTAACCTCTGTCTCCACTGTTTGAGGCTTTCTCACCTGTGTGCGTCGCTTCCGTTTGGTGCTTTCAGCGTAGATTGGCTCACCATCCTCTTGCTCATTTGTACGTCCTGAAGAGGGACTTTCAGGACCGCAAATCTGGAAAACATCCGGTCCGTTCAGAGAGTCTGTACTGCTAAGGTAAGAACATGAGTCCGACAAGCTGATGTTCCGGGAATCTGGGGTTGCCGCAGGCGAGGACGAGGTGCTGGATATCTCCTTGCTTGTGCAGTTCATGCTATTTCCTAGCACACTGGTTATAGCTGCAACCCTGAGAGGTGCTTGTCCATCCTGTATGGGAAACCCTGAGTTTGCTACATCACAGGTTCCCGAAAGTTTTCTCTGTGCTTGGTTGTGAAGGATCAAATCCTGGGGACCTGTGTAAGTGCTCTTGGAGGTTTTGGCCACCTGTGGCCTGTAGGGGTCACCATTCCCGTTCTCCTTTAGGCTGTGAGGGCTGCGGCCATCCTCCTGCGTTATGAAGACGCTACTGGTCATCACTGAATCTTTGGGAAAGCTGGGTGGGGAGAGCGCACTCGGAGAGAACCTGCTAGGATAATCCAGCTTGCTGGAGATGCCGTTCTGCAGCACTGCCTCCCTCAGTGCTTTGCTGCAGCCATTGTTGTCTATGTACAGAGGAGCCAGATCCAGAATCTTCAGGTTGACAAGGCTTTTCTGGATCTCCTGAAAGACATTATTGACATTATTAGGTATATGTACCAGATCTGTAGAGAGCACAACACAGAGGGTCATAAATACCTAGGATATCCTTAGGTGGACTCTTCTGATCCAAGTATTAGGGTACAAGATTCCTTTTGTTAATCAGACAACCTAAATCAGAATGTCAAGCCTGGGGAACGTGGAGGTTCATACTGGACAATCCTCACACTGGGCATAACATATCTATTTGACGAAACAGCAGTCTGAGAAAATACATTTTGCTTATTGAGACCTTTAAAAAAGCATTTCACCACACTGCACTCCACTTGATAATAAGCAGCCCATCTGTGCGAACCACTTCAATTACTTCCTCCAGTTCAACAGATGTCCCCATGATGTGATGAATGTTACCCATATGATCTCTGTTTGTAACGAGTCTCTGAGCTGATTAAGATGCACCTCGCTCATTAAATCTCGCCCGGTGATGCTGTATCACACTGCAGGCCAGAGAGGCAAGGAGTAAATCTGACAAATCCTGAGGTGTGCTCACAAAATCAAAGCAACCAAACACCACACTCCACTGATTAGTTCCCTCTGGTTTCCTCTGATAAGGTGAGCTTGTTAGACATAACAGGTGCTACTAGGATGTGAACTGCATTAATTAAAAAAAAACCCAAAAAACATGAATTCCACAAAACTGCATTTTTAAACAACTTTTGATTAAACAAAACTCAATGAAAACAGTCGGGTCTGAAACACTCCATACTACAGCAACTAACAGAGACAGAATGGTTTGCAGTGGTGCTGAAAGGAACCACTAAAATCTCTTTCACACAAAAAAGTTATTACATGAAATAGTTACAAATGTGTTGCTTTGTTACTGTGTTTTTTTGTGTACTGAGTTTTAAAATGTTCTGGTTGTCAAACATTTTTCAAATCAATTATTGACATTGTTTATATCTTGACTAACTCCCCTTTAAATTTAGCCACATGTAAAACTGAACATACAGCTTAGGGCTGGGCAATTAAGTGGTTAATTGAAAAGCTAATCGAAATCGACAATCTTGTTAACATCGATTATATAAATCTTTTATTTTTCTGTTATTCTGTTATGTTCCCAATGTGTGTTAATGTACCGTCCCTTTAAAACCACACTACCACGCTGTAGTCAAGTGATTCTGCCACATGGAAGCAACTATAAGGAGAACCTAAACACTGAGGTCAACCGAGCGACTCAAGCAGCTAGCACCAAAGAAAAGCACAGCGTCTGTGGTATGGATGTGTTTTGCTTTGACTTTTATTAAGACGACGCTGAACAAAAAGAAGTCAAATGTAAACACTGAACAAATAAATAAATAAATAAATAAACTGTTTCAGCCAAAGCACAACCACACACCAAATATAAACAAGCTCCCAGTGACATTAGAAAAAATATCCCAGCTTTAACACTGGAGCATATTTACAGCACAAGAACTACGATGGTCAAAAATACAAAACCAAATAATCGTTTATTAATCGTAATCGTGCTAACATGTACAATTTATCGTGATAGAGATTTGCGCCCATATCGCCCAGCACTAGTACAGTTATTATACATTTAGAAGTGACATAGCTGAAAGAAAAACTGTGTAAGATAAAATATAAATATAAAATATTCACAAAAATTCATGTCAGTAAAATCAAAACGTATACGTTCTGAGTCACATAATAATAACAACAGATTACTGCAATGTTTTAAAGTGAGCAGCAGCAGCCCATTATTTTTATACCTTATTTTTTCACCTTTCTGAATTTTTATAAACCTTTATTTTACAGATAAAAGAACTAGTAGCAAAATAAAAAAACATTATTCTATGCATTTTTACCTGATCTGGGTTCATGTTGTTTTCTGTGGTGGTGTCGTTCATTTCTGGGTTCATCATGGTGGGCCGGACAGCGATGGTGGGTTTGCTGTATGGGGAGGACAAGGCACCCCCATCATCTTCGTCACCGATGCTGATCCGTCCGTGAGCGCTGCGAGGGTGGAAGCAGTTTTTACAGGAACCGGGTTTCCACACGTGCTCTGCAAACTCGCTGCACACAGACATCTTAATGAGAACCAGAGCGTAGCTGAGATCTCCCTGTGGGTCACTGCAGGGTGTCGCCAGAGCAGAAAACTTGTTTTTTGGGCATCATGCTCAAGAACGAAGGTGGATGACCTCAAGAGAAGCCTACAAGGAAATAACAGGAACAAAGTTAGGGATAAAGGACTATGCTATGAATTGTAGTCCAAGGACAATTTTACACATTTATCTCTGAGTATTTTGTTAAACAGCTCATTTTTCCTCAATCATAAAGTGCTATAGCATGGAAGGGCACATTCTAGCATTAGCTTCCTTTAAAACATGCATCTACTATAAACAAGCCATCACTGGTGACTCAACACACTTGGAGGAGAACACTAACTTTTAATTGTTCCATGAGCTCAACAAGCTTAGAGAAGAACACTAACCACTAATGCTGTTGTGTTTGTTAAAGACACTACATTAGGGAGGTCCATCCAACACACCCTGAGGAAGAGGGCAATCTCCTAGACTTCCAGTTCCAGCCAACTTATCCACCCCTTGATTACCGGTAGTGGATCACTTTGTATCAGTACACATCACCATGGAAACAGCCATAACTTCCTTCAGGCCCCAGATAAGCTCAGGATTTTAGATCACCAAGAACACTTCTGAAGCTAATGCAAAAAGTCAGTGTTTTCAATTGTTCTCTTTGCTTACCCCTTCCCAACTCCCCCAATACCCACACACATGCTGAATGGGATATTGAGTTATGTAAGAGACTTTAGCTTAACCGATCAGATGAAAAGGACTTCTCACTGACCAGGAGAAGGCAAAAGCCATCTGCTATGCTGAACTCTACAATCCTCTTTCATACTTTACATGTAGTAAACACCTAATACACTCAATTGACCTTGCTGCTCTGCCCACAATGGATACTGTTGCTAACTGTAAATGCTAGCAAAACTCTATTTAAGCAAATGAGACGTGCTGAACATTGATAATAACTCAATTATTAAGGGTTGCTACATAATATTTCCAGTTTAAAAAAGTTTCTGGATCATAACGTTGTATCTAACTGAAATTAAGCCGGACAACAACAAACAACAAAACAATGTAGCTAAGAAGCTAATCTTAGCTCGCTAGCACAACCTAAAATGCTGTGTCTGATTGAGAAGTCCCTTGTATCTATCCATTTATGTGCTTTTCTGTCTGTATGTACTCATGTCTATCTGAAGAATGGATAAACAGACAGTGTTAGTAAGTGAAAGTGTTATGTCTAATTGTGGGTATGTTTTGCGGGGAATCTCAGATAAATGTGTTCAGGTTCTGTGATAGAGTGGAATGTGAGCAGTGTTTGGGTTAATGTTTTACTGACAGAGTGAACACTTCTCCAGTAGCTGAACACATTAATAGATTGCTTTTGTTTTTTAAAGCTCCATTTACTTGTTGTTTAGCTGATGTTTAGCTTTCCTAAGTGTGGTCAAACTTTAGACACACTACACACCTCTTTAGAGTGCGTTATTAATTTCAGATGGCTGTCATTTTGTTGGTGTGTGGACGGTAAAGCAGACTGGATAGGATACAGCATTCAGATAGAAACAAACTGAGACAGAAGGATAGACAAGGAGAGAGAAAATGATATAAACATAGAGACAGACAGAAAGGCAAGCAGGCAGACAGAGACAGACAAATTAATAAGTTGTACTACTTTCAGTATACTATAATTTAGTCCACTGAGTGTATTATTTATTTATTATTTTTGGACAGGCAGTAAGACAACGAGAACAGATAGGACAGACAGACAGGTAGACAGACAATAATTACAAGGACTCACGGTGAAGCACTGAATAGCAACCCTTACATTTTTGCTTAACTTGAGTGTGTATGTGAGTAAGTCATTTCCACGAGGTGCTTCGCATCCCAAAACAATTTCGGGCCAAGACACGTCAGTTAAAAACCCTTTAATGAGTAAAGGTTCCTTTAAGGGAACAAAACTGGTTCTTCTAAGGCTTCACACCATGGAACCCTATTTAGGATGTTTTGTATTTGTCCAGTTAATGATAGGGGAAACAGACTTAGATAGAGGCAGATTTAAATCTCAACCTGTTTCACTTTAAATCTAACCCTGGCTTTCTTTCTTTCCCAGGATTCCCAAATTAGAGGAGCTGGACCCTGACCCTGAGGAGCACCACGGCCCGTGGTGTGGAATTCAGAACACTTTCTCACGTTCTAGCTAAGGGGCAAAGGAACCTTCTCTGGAATGAGTGGTATGCAGTTGGGGTGGGGGGTGGTAACGCCATGGTGATCTTCACACCACAATGGTGTCGTACCATGTCCTTCACACATACACACCATGTACACACAGAGGTGTGTGTGGTAACTAGTTATATCACTAAAGTATGTGTACTCCAGTGAAACACTGATGGATTATACATTCCGGAGTATTTACACTGTAGTGTATAGTGTGTAGTGTAGTTACAATGTCAACGTTGAGTATACTAAAAATCCACAGTACACACATTTAGATTTTGAGTACGGTAACAATGGACACTATTGTCCCACAGTCCGATGGGAAACGGAAAGAGATGAGCGTCTTACAACTGGGAAGCTTTGTCTCAGTCCTAAAAAGTGCCCTACACCCTACATAGTGCACTTCACAGATATGCACTATTTTAGTGCAGAATAGTGTTAGTTTATGATCTATACTATCCACTACGCAGTGTGGAGGGAGATATTTGAGATTTGTCCTTTGAAAAAAAAATTCAGACAGTACTGCAGCTGCAGCTTTGTAAGATGTGTTGTCATAGCAACTGTACATTACTTCCTGTTAGTAAGAAACTGTGTAGTATGTTTATATTATTATATTATTATTTATAGATATTTAATATCTATAATATTAGTGTGTAGTACACAATTGGGATGCAGCCTAGTTGTTTGAATATTGCTGTAATGATTTGTTGGCAATCAGCCATGAGAGAATTAGCAAAGGAATTAGCAAAGGGATGTAGCTCCATCACTTGAACACATGCTTCACAGCCCAATGTTGGAGAAGTTTACAGCCGTCTAGTTGACACTTGGCACTGAGCATGGTCCCCCTAGGAGTGTCTCATTTCATTTCATGCGTCCATATAGAGATTATACAAATATATACAGTGTCCGCAATGGGTAGCAGATCCACTAAGAAACGGTGTCAACAAATGTTTGGGCGTTCGGTGAAGGGTATACTCAAACCAGAAGAATAAACAGTAAAGCTTGGCTTGATCCTAGGTCAGTAAAACCTGTCTTCACTTCCAGCTGCGGCAGTAACAGTAGGAATTGAAACTGGGCGCAGCTCTTTACCTTTGTCCCCAGGCCAGTGTTTTTAGTTTCGTCACAGGAACCTGATTCACGCTCTGAGGCAACACCACCCCACCCCACCCAACGCACTTGGCCCACGGAGCAAATAAATCACTACATAAACCACCTGAGATCTGGACAGCAGTCACCAACAAACCCAGACTTGACCACATTCTTTAAAACTACTTCACTTCATCCACAAGCCATGTGAACTGCATCCATTTTCAACGAAGACCTACACCAACGTCCAACATTACAACAGCAGTTTAGACAGCTTCAATAAAACTGAGTCATCCTGAGGTACCGCAGATGGTGATACTGTTTTGAAACCCAACCTGACATCAGCTCCTACCTGTGAAGGAAAATCAGCCCTAGGACAATTTCATTTTCTGTCCAATGACAGTTCACCGTCTGTGTGTGGGCTACATTTGTGTGATCAACAGCAAGACTCAAGTAGATCTTTGCAAATGGTTCTAGACTGAGATTCTGAGTTTGAGATTTTTGGCTTGGAGAAATATTCAATATATTCAAATCCTAGACGTCTAAAAGATGTCGAATATCGGTTCTATACTTTTAGGCACCAACAGCTTTATTCTGGTGTCTTTTTAATTGTTCTTATTTGGAGATATGTATACAGATTCGATGCTCCTGCAAATTGAACTAAACAAACGGTTCTTGGCTGGACCTACAGTTCTGTTCTCTTTAAAACTGAGGTAGTTAAATGATTTGCGGTGTAGCTGGTAGAAAATAAATGTGAACGTAAACATGAAACATACTTAAACTGTCTTGGCACAGTAATACAGTGACGTTTGGACTCTGCATTTAACGATGACAGTGAACACACACTAGTGACTAGGGGCAGCACACACACACACTTAGAGCGGCGGGCAGCTAACTTGGCACCCGAGGAGCCTTTGGATGTAAGGTGCCTTGTTCAAGAGCACTTTAGCCATGAGTGCCTAGGGAGTCCCAAACTCCCATATGTAATCTTTAGACCACGGCCGTCTCTTAAAATACCTGCAGGTGTCGTTGACCGAAATGTTTCTTCCACTGACAGGTTCTTTACATACAGAAACATTATTCATCCTGCTCCAAAGCATCCTTTGACATTTGGAGTGAACGTCCTGAAACCAGGTAGCCTGACCATTAGAGGAAGGTCAAAGAGAGTCCAATAAAGCATAAGAATTTGGGCTATGCCGCTAAATCTTGTGTTGCAGCTTTGGGTCATGGGTTCAAGTTTACTGCGCCATTATTTTGAAAGAAATGTTCATTCTTCTAAAGCCCAGGAATGTGAGAGCACATTAGACATACTGTCCCTGGCGTAAGCAAGCGTTGTATCTCTGAAAAACTACTGTGTAAATGTTCTAATCAACAAAGAGGTATAAAAGAACTAATTAACAACGAAGCATTAGCCATTTCAATATTTTCCCCAAAGCCAATGACTTAAGGAAAGAGGTCCCCACAAGAACAAATAGCCCCTCTGTGTTTGCTCAGTTGGACATAATTTTTGGCTGGAGGTTCACGATTACATTTACTTAGCTTTTAACCAAAGGTTAAACCGGAATGTTAATGTCTTAATGTCAGACGGCTAAGAAAGTGTCAGTATCTCCAAAGTTCATCATAAAAACGAACACAAACAAACACAGTTAAAGTACCAAAATAAATTTAACGCATCATTAACTTTCCATGGCAACAGCCGAATCTTGAGTTGTGCCAAAAATGACACAGTCAACTTGTGGTTCTTTTAAAGCACTTTATCCAAATATTTACCACTCAGTCAGACCCTAAGTGAGCAAGTGTCCTCGGGGTGTGCGCCCAGAACGACCGAATCCATCCAAAGAAAAAGTAATGTCCCGACAAGTCTTAAAACCCACTACGTATTTGCTCAGGGCCAGGATCTCACTCCTGCTGTTAGACTCTCTGGCTGCGGGTTTGACAAGTCAATAGCCGAGACAAAAAAAGGGTGAGGCTTCTGTTACACCAACACTCAGCAGCTGACAACACTTGCCAACAATGAGGGGCTTTTCACCTCCTGAGTGGGCTTAAAGAAAATACCTCCGGCTTGTTTCAACATCTGCTCACTGGTTTGCATTCTATGCATTTTCCCTTTATATTTATTCACAGGTCTTCCCTTCACCAAAATGTGTTAATACCATGTCAGACACTGGCCAAACCCAGCTTTGATATCTTATTATGAACTTCCCGTTTTCCTTAGGTACAATTAATGTTAATTTAATGTTTATTTATAATATTAAAAGGGTGTTCCTCCAAACAAATATTTTAAAGAGTCCCTTCACCTGCCCCACACCTGTCTGATACATGTTTAAGTTATGCAAATCTTTTAAACAAATAATAGACATTGATTTTGGTCACATTCGCCACAAAAGGTCTATAAAGTAAACATACATTTATTTATTTATAAAAGCTCCTACATACGTCCAAAAGCTTGCTACGTTATTTTTTTTTTAACACCCGTTTGCGGGGAAAGTCCCGCCCCCGCTGCGCTATGATTGGCTAAACTGGCAGATTCCTCGCCGTTATGAGCGACTAGTCAATCCTGATGCAGGTAAATGAAGGCCAGCAGCCAATCATAGCACAGAAGAGGCGGGACTTTGCGTAAAATAGGTGTGAAACGAAAAAACACCACGTGTTTTAATTTGCACTTCTTTTTCCAGCCAACACGCAAAACACCCGTGTTTATCCACGTCGAGCTTTGTGTTATGAGATAAAATGAGACTATACTGTATTAATTATGTATATTTCTGCATATATGCAGATGTTTACAGCTTACCTGGACCCTTCACATTCAGCATACAAAAGCCAGGGGCGTCAAACAGTCACAGAATCATACAATCCCAATCCAGATTAGATCACAGCAGGCGTCCTTTCTGGAATAAAACACGTGTACATCCACAAATCCACATCAGACAGGTCACAGTGAGACGGTACGTGCGCTGCTGTGGAGCCGATAGCACCAGACTGAATGAGAGAGAGAGGGAGAGACAGAGCTGCAAAAACTCCTGCAGAGGGGCGGGGCCATGTTTAACAACGCCCACCTCCTAATACAGTGGCTGGAGCCTGATTAACCACGCCCACAAATTGCCTGAAGGTGTTTTGTGTGGTAAACACTCAGCAAACATCAGCATGCCTCATGTACTTTATGAAGCCTGCTGGGCTAATCCCAGCCTTACCATTAGCGTTAGCATCACTTAGCATCAGTTGTGGTTAACTGCACTAGCTCCATGTTTACATTTTTTATTATTATCATTCGAATTTGATTTCTTATTTTCTACAGTTCTTTTTTCTACAGTCATTTTTTGTCTGTCTGTCCATTCATCCATTCATTCATTCATTCATCCATCCATCTATCTAAGTGTAACTGCTACATAGCTCCAGGGCCTTGGGGTCCTGGGGTCCTCTCAGAGTCCAAAACCACATGTTATTGGTGTAACGGTCCACAGGAGAATTGTAACTGTACTGTAAACAGCACTGGAATCTAACACTCTTGCAATTATTCATTCATTCATTATCTGTAATCCTTATCCAGTTTCAGGACACAGGGAGAACACACCAGACTCCTCACAGACAGTCACCCGGAGGAAACCCACGCAGACACAGGGAGAACACACCAGACTCCTCACAGACAGTCACCCGGAGGAATTCCATGCAGACACAGGGAGAACACACCACACTCCTCACAGACAGTCACCCGGAGGAAACCCACGCAGACACAGGGAGAACACACCAGACTCCTCACAGACAGTCACCCGGAGGAAACCCACGCAGACACAGGGAGAACACACCACACTCCTCACAGACAGTCACCCAGAGGAAACCCACACAGACACAGGGAGAACACACCACACTCCTCACAGACAGTCACCCGGAGGAAACCCACGCAGACACAGGGAGAACACACCACACTCCTCACAGACAGTCACCCGGAGGAAACCCACACAGACACAGGGAGAACACACCACACTCTTCACAGACAGTCACCCGGAGGAAACCCACGCAGACACAGGGAGAACACACCACACTCCTCACAGACAGTCACCTGGAGGAAACCCACGCAGACACAGGGAGAACACACCACACTCCTCACAGACAGTCACCTGGAGGAAACCCACGCAGACACAGGGAGAACACACCACACTCCTCATAGACAGTCACCCGGAGGAAACCCACGCAGACACAGGGAGAACACACCACACTCCTCACAGACAGTCACCCGGAGGAAACCCACACAGACACAGGGAGAACACACCACACTCCTCACAGACAGTCACCTGGAGGAAACCCACGCAGACACAGGGAGAACACACCACACTCCTCACAGACAGTCACCCGGAGGAAACCCACACAGACACAGGGAGAACACACCTCACTCCTCAGAGACAGTCACCCGGAGGAAACCCACGCAGACACAGGGAGAACACACCACACTCCTCACAGACAGTCACCCGGAGGAAACTCACGCAGACACAGGGAGAACACACCACACTCCTCACAGACAGTCACCCGGAGGAAACCCACGCAGACACAGGGAGAACACACCACACTCCTCACAGACAGTCACCTGGAGGAAACCCACGCAGACACAGGGAGAACACACCACACTTCTCACAGACAGTCACCCGGAGGAAACTCACGCAGACACAGGGAGAACACACCACACTCCTCACAGACAGTCACCCGGAGGAAACCCACGCAGACACAGGGAGAACACACCACACTCCTCACAGACAGTCACCTGGAGGAAACCCACGCAGACACAGGGAGAACACACCACACTCCTCACAGACAGTCACCCGGAGGAAACCCACGCAGACACAGGGAGAACACACCACACTCCTCACAGACAGTCACCTGGAGGAAACCCACGCAGACACAGGGAGAACACACCACACTCCTCATAGACAGTCACCCGGAGGAAACCCACGCAGACACAGGGAGAACACACCACACTCCTCACAGACAGTCACCTGGAGGAAACCCACGCAGACACAGGGAGAACACACCACACTCCTCACAGACAGTCACCTGGAGGAAACCCACGCAGACACAGGGAGAACACACCACACTCCTCACAGACAGTCACCCGGAGGAAACCCACGCGGACACAGGGAGAACACACCACACTCCTCACAGACAGTCACCAGGAGCGGGAATCAAACCCATAACCTCCAGGTCCCTGGAGCTGTGTGACTGCGACACTACCCCTGCTGCACCACTGTGCCGCCCTCTCTTGCATTTAGTGTCATTCAACTCTGAATAGTGCCTGTACCCTCCAAAACCATGGCTAACCTTACTCTCTCACATATAAGCTGGAAAGCGACTGTTTGTGACAGCGGAGTGGAGTGGGCTGAATAGAGAGCCCCCTGCAGAGAGAACTGCACTGGGCTGGAGAACCCCATGACACTCCACTTTCTTTTTGGAGCTGTGGGGGAAAGACTGAATAACTGAGCACTGAGAGATTGTGTAATCGAGGTCTCCGAATGTGTATGAGGGTCTCGGACTGTTGAATAAAGATCTCAAATATTAGAATCAGATGCATAGGATTGTTTAACAGGAGTTCCAAAATGATTTTCAGTCCCCCCCCCACCCCCTCAGCTTTTTTCTCTCTCCCTGGCCTCTGAAGTTTCGGTGTGAAAGTGGAACATGCTCTAGCATGTCTAACCCCACTGAGAGCGAGTCTCTGACACATCAGCCTTTCAGAGACAGAGACACGGCCTTTAAAAAAGCCGGTGGACATGACCGCTACCCTTCCCGTCTCAGCTGCATTCCACACATTTCTGAACCTTGGGAAATAATGCAGCCTTTGTGGCCCTGCTTTGCACTTCTTGGAATTGTTTGAGATGTTGTACTTCCCGAGGTCTTATGCGCCGGTTTTGGAGTTGATTTTCTAGTTGCGAATAGGTGAACAGGTGCTGTGCAGGGACAAACTTCAATATGGTGTATTTATTGGAGTTGTTCTTATGGTCCTTTCCTGTCCCAGTGTGACTCCTCACTCAGCACCGGCAGCAGGTCAAGCAGCTTTGGGCGATTGACTAGTAAATCCGTTGTGTTTGGCAGGACACTGTAGTGTTCTGGGAGAGCGGTGGATCTGGCGTATTTGAGCCGTTGTACTGGAGATACTTACATGGATACTTGGCACGACGTGGAGAATCCAGAAGTTCGGTTAATAAGGATTAAGAGAGAAAACGTTATAACTCTTGCTGGATGCTTTGGATGCTAGCACAGTGTCTGTGGTAATTAACAATTATTCAGAAAATAAACAGAAACTGTACAGCCATAGGGGCGGCACGATGGCGCAGCAGGTAGTGTCACAGTTACACAGCTCCAGGGACCTGGAGGTTGTGGGTTTGATTCCCGCTCCGGGTGACTGTTTGTGAGGAGTTGGTGTGTTCTCCCTGTGTCCGCGTGGGTTTCCTCCGGTGCCACAGTCCAAAAAACACACGTTGGTAGGTGGATTGGCGACTTCAAAGTGTCCGTAGGTGAATGTGTGAGTGTGTGTTGCCCTGT
This sequence comes from Hoplias malabaricus, assembly GCF_029633855.1. Classification (NCBI taxonomy): domain Eukaryota; kingdom Metazoa; phylum Chordata; class Actinopteri; order Characiformes; family Erythrinidae; genus Hoplias; species Hoplias malabaricus. The sequence goes on along the minus strand of NC_089814.1, from coordinate 32,825,975 downwards.
GAAGGACTGGCGCCCCCTCCAGGGTGTATTCCCACCTTGCGCCCAATGATTCCAGGTAGGCTCTGGACCCACCCTGCCCCTGAACTGGATAAGGGTTACAGATAATGAATGAATGTACAGACGTAAGGCCATATTGAAATGTTCAACTATTTCCACTGAGGTGATCAACATAATGTGACCAACAGATCCCCGAAGTGCATTAGCATTCATCTCAAAACAGTAGCAGCCACTGTCGCGGAGCCTGAATGTTCTCAGACCCTTCGTCTGCTTGTGTACATTTCTGCTGAACAATGGCTTTAAAACCTGCTGGTTCCCATCAAGACCGCCTTTGTACAGAGCGTTCCTCTGACCGGAGCCCTGACCTCTGATCTTTGGGTTAATCATTCAGAAAGTCTACCTTCCCTCTCTGTTCCTGGAGTGAGGGATGTCACAGGTGCTGAGGAGTGAAGAAACAAAACAACCCCCACCTCCTTTCCCAAATCCCAACCAGTGTTTTCATGTTGGAGCTGTGGTTTGATCAAATCCGCCTTAAAAAAATGCCACCTTAAAAGCATATGTAAAACAAAGATTTTATGTCACTAAATCAAATGCAACATTCTAACCAACAGCATGTCCTTTTTAATCAAACATGCTCTGCCATTAAGACTAATGTATGTTAATGAGACCCGTTCTGATTGGTCAAGCTACCCTTCCATGTAAACACTAAAAATCGAAAGTGTAGGATCTTGTGGCTGAATGCAATCAAGTCCTCACAGCAACATCTAGTCTTAAGCCTTCTTAGAAGAGAAGAAGCTGTTAGTGCTGCAAAGGGGTACAAAGGGAATTTCAGAAGGACCACTGGATGACCTCCAGTTGAAGGCACATGCAATTTTAATGACACAAATATAAGGAAACCCAAGGAGCTCCCTCCTTTGAACGAGGGTGAACTGACTGTCTGTGAAGAGTGTGGTGTGTTCTCCCTGTGTCTGCGCGGGTTTCCTCCGGGTGACTGTCTGTGAGGAGTGTGGTGTGTTCTCCCTGTGTCTGCGTGGGTTTCCTCCGGGTGACTGTCTGTGAGGAGTGTGGTGTGTTCTCCCTGTGTCTGCGTGGGTTTCCTCCGGGTGACTGTCTGTGAGGAGTGTGGTGTGTTCTCCCTGTGTCTGCGTGGGTTTCCTCCGGGTGACTGTCTGTGAGGAGTGTGGTGTGTTCTCCCTGTGTCTGCGTGGGTTTCCTCCGGGTGACTGTCTGTGAGGAGTGTGGTGTGTTCTCCCTGTGTCTGCGTGGGTTTCCTCCAGGTGACTGTCTGTGAGGAGTGCGGTGTGTTCTCCCTGTGTCTGCGTGGGTTTCCTCCGGGTCCAAGAACATCTTCCCTGCAGGTTTCAAATGGAAACTTAAGAGTACAGTACAGTGTTTACATTAATACAAAAAAATGCAATTTTTACATTTAAATTCAAATGGATATAACTGCACCTTACTGCTCCCACTACCAGTTTAAAACGCACATTTGTAATTCCCTCAAGCACATCCGTTTTTCCCATGATCTCCCACCCAACACACACACACACTGCTCCTAAAGGCGGATATCAGAGTGTCAGTGTCCCACTGTGTCTGTCCCAGATGATTGACAAAACAGTGACTGTCAGACACCTGGAATTGTCTTAAAAATCCCCTCTTGTTTATAGTGTGTCTGTAACACACACTCACACTCATATGTTCAAAAGATTGAGTACACCTGACTGGTGTGAGGGTTTGATGGCAGAGGTCAGTTACTGAGGTGGTATGGTTGGTAGGTATTAGATAGAGCTCCATCACTCCAAAGTGTACACTTCCACTGCTCCACTGTGTCCAAGATAGGTGCACCTTACATGAGTACACACACACACACACACACACACACACACACACGTACACACAGGCACGTCAGTTTCTCCGGTGTTTATCCTCGGCATGCTGAAACAGGCCGTTCTTACTGATTATGAAATAAAGGCTTCAAAATGCTGTTTTGAAAAGACATGAAAGTGTAATTTACAGTTCTGAGTTATACATTCCTCCATTACACCACCCAGAGAGAACCAACACAACTTGGCCTTTCATGTCTCATTGCATAACGCTGTCCTTTCATCCTCTGCATTGTTCATCATCACATACCTCTGTGGATCGCAACACAGTCACCAGCCACTTTATTAGAAACGTTTATCTTTAAGTGAGGAATTATTCAAAAGCCTTTCTATTGTTAACAATAACATTACAGCCATATATTTATTTTCCATTAATGTTAGTAGTAGTATTAACTGTATTGTGATGTCTCTGAGTCTGTATACGTTTCTCTGGAGACTGCTCACATCGGTCAGTCTCTTAATGGAGGCATCAGCTGGTCGACCAAACATCCATTACTCCTGTCTCACACACACTCACACACCCACACAAACACTGCTCTTCTTGTTTGCATTTGCATCTCTGCAGTAGCACTTAGCACATACGCTGCCATCTGGTTTTGCCGTCAGCAGCTCTGGAGGAGTGTGTTAGCGGCTTTACAAGGCCAGTTAATGGCTTTAACACACCTCTAACACTGTCCTCTAACACAGTGTGTGTGTGTATGTGGAAGGGGTGGTTGCTTTAGCCATGACCCCAGGAGGGCTGTCTCACACTGGGGTAAAAGCTTCTCCACCTGAACCTCCAGACCACCAGCAGGGATCATTACAATTTAATAACAGGAGTGTCCTGCCCCCGGTGGACACAATTGTCAACATATTTTGGGGCTATTATCACGAACTTCTTTTGCCTTTCAAAAGTAACTGCACCCTGTTGGTTTCAGCGATCTCCACCCCGAGATCAACTCTGAGAAAAGCACCAGAATGGGATGGATGATAATGTAGAGGCCGGCGCTGAACTACTCCCTCGCTCCAGGCTCATACTCTTCTCATATTTATGAGCACGCCATGGATGGACATCATCAGTGGGCCGTAACATCTGCTGAGTGAGTTGTAGAATGTGATGTGTTACGTACTTTAAGATAGTGACATGTCATCCGCACCTATAGCAGAGTTGAACCAGAGGGGGCGCTGCTGAGGTGGAACTGACCACAATAAAAATTTTATTTGGGCATTTTGGATAATTTTATACAGGGCTGGTATATTTTACTATTACAGATTATTACTGAACACTATGTCAGCTGTTCGTAAAAAAAAATAGGTTGCAGTGTGTATTTGTAGAGCCTTTCCATGCTGTATTTGACATGAATTTCATACTTCATATGTTGCTCTGCTGTTAATCTACACAACCCAACTGTGTTTATGGTTTTTAAGGATAATACCTGGTACATTAAGATGAATTTTTGCCCATTCTTTCTCAATCCAAGACTTGGGTTGCTCATCAGACCGTGGTCTGATTCTTCTCTTCACGACGGGCTATTCATTTTCAATAGGAGACAGATCTGGACTCCAGGCACATCGCTCAAACACTCTGTATATGAAGCCAGTGCGGAATGAGGCCTGACCTTGTCTTGCTGATATAAGCTTCGAGAGTTTTGCCAGGAGCTGTGCAGCTTGGCTTTTGTAATATAACCCACATGACCTCTGACCTTGTAGATCCAACACAGGGAAGACTATGGCCGTGTCTCGAAGCCAGGGCTGCAGCCTCAGAAGCAGTGTCCACAGTCGGACAATCCTCTTTCAGATCTTTCAAATGCAGAGATCAAACGAGGCGGTGACATCACAGGAAAGGCTCTGCCTCTTGAGGGTGTGATATTAAATTTGAATTTGGTATGAGAGTGCATTTAAACAAGAACTGTCCATCAAGATTAGACTGCTTTATTTATATGTGTTAGCATGGTGTGCTGGTGGTAACTGAAGGACTCAGAAATTCATTCATTATCTGTAACCGCTTATCCAGTTCAGGGTCGCGGTGGGTCCAGAACCTACCTGGAACCAAGGCGGGAACACACCCTGGAGGGGGCGCCAGTCCTTCACAGGGCGACACAAACTCACACATTCACTTACACCTACAGACACTTTTCGCCAATCCACCTACCAACGTGTGTTTTTGGACTGTGGGAGGAAACCGGAGCACCCGGAGGAAACCCACACAGACACAGGGAGAACACACCACACTCCTCACAGACAGTCACCCGGAGGAAACCCACACAGACACAGGGAGAACACACCACACTCCTCACAGACAGTCACCTGAAGGAGTGAGATAGCAGCCAATAAATGAAACCTGGACCTGTTCAGGGTCTGCTTAATTTTACACTGTAGCTACGAGGCTAATGCAGCTAACAAGTAAATAAATGCTTATACTCATTTATCAGTAATAACCAATTAGCATGTTGCTAGTCATCAGGCAGTTTCCTCAAACATTGTGGAGTTGTCCAGTCCTCTCTAATCATCTTGATTATGTGGTTTCTGTACAACAAACAGTTTTCTTTAAAACAGCTATTGCTAATGTTTTTATCAATGCTAGGGTACTGTTGCCAATATTTTTAAACGGAGGGCTAAGAGCTTTCAAGTTATTCACAACAGCTTTATTAGTTTCAGTAAAATAGCAATTCCAGAAATTAACTTTCACTGCACTAATGTTGTATTATTTATGAGCTGTTTTGTCATTCCACCAACAGACATCTCTGTCTCAGCTTTGGGTTTGATCAGTTGCGACATCAGTGCGTTAGCCAAGATCAAATACAGATGAATTAATCATCATTTCCCAAAGATAAAAAGAATATCAGTTTTGTCTTTTCTCATGATTTATTCATTGTGTGTCTAGTGTTGTTTATGCCGCATGAAGGACGCCATTATTATTTGATCACACCTGCAATCATCTAATACACAGTGAAGTGGAAAATAATATTTATAATAGTTTTTTAAATCCCAGACAAATCTGTTTTATCTGAGTTCTAACAAAACTCTAACAGGGTCCTTGAGGCCTTGCTAGTGTTGGTGCTGTTATTCTGCAGCACACAGACATTATACATTAGCCTCGCAGCTCAACTTCAGGCACCAAATATGTCTCTGGAGGCCGTTTCTAATGAAGTGGCCAGTGAGGGGAAGTAAAAAGGAAGTGGGCATAAGACGTGATCAGTGCACAGTGAGCACAATGATGTTTCCTGTGGGTTTTACTGCAGTAAAATTGGGTAATGGGTGACAGAAAGCATTTCACAGAAGGTTTATATCTGGTGTTTAGTTTTTTGCAGTGCCTCTTTTAATGACCAAGAGGTTTTCACACACACACACACACACACACACACACACAGCTGCAGTCACTGCATGAAAAACCTCTATAAAGGAAAAAGTGTATGAAAACTGATAAGGTCCGAAATGATTTAACCTGCCATTAAACTATCTCTCTCTCTCTCTCTCTCTCTCTCTCTTTCTCTCTCTCTCTCTGTCTCTCTCTCTCTCTCTCTCTCTCTCTCTCTTTCTCTCTCTCTCTCTGTCTCTCTCTCTCTCTCTCTCTCCACTGCCCTGAACTGGATGAGGGTTACAGACAATGAATGAATGAATATAAAACGTATAATAACAACATATTTTCTCAAAATGACTTTGTATTTACAAACGTAGAGTTCTTTTCTGAGATTTGTGACTTGGTTTTATCAAATCACAGACATTCCCCCAGGTTTATGACCCCGTGTCCTAAAATAACAATACGTTCTCCTCAAATCTCTTGGCGTAGTAATGTAGTAAACAGTTCTCAGCTGGTCCTTACGTTTCTGTTTTAGTCACGAGCATTACTAAATCGACATGTTATCATGCTGTTGCTGAAAAGCCAGCGGCAGGATTCAGAGCCACATTAAATAAAATACAGCACCAGACTCTGAATAATGTATCAGCGTTCTGCGCTCTGCGGCACGAAAACAAGAGTGTGACTTCTCAGTGGTTTTCAATGCCATAAAAAGCCTGGGCGTTGTATTTAATACGTCTATTTCTGCATATTAACCACACTATGATGCACACTTCTTCTTCATGAGAGAACCTTTCACCAGTGGTGCTCAGAAAAACACACACAAGGCTTTTTAAAGAACCAAAACTGGGAACAAGTTTGGTGTTACAAGGCAGTTTGTAGTGAGCCAGTGAGCGGAAGTACAGACGATTATAGCTGCTCTGTGGTGGTCCTGTGGGGTCCTGAAAGGGAGATAACAAAGTGTGGACCATAGTCTGTTATCGAATAAGTACAGAAGCCACCTGTGAGGTCAGAGGAGCTGATAAAATGGACAATGGTTGTAGAAACCAGTAGGTGGCTTTAATGTTATGGCTGATAGCTGTCTACTCTGAAAAGCATGTTGTGGTTGAATTGATTTCACTGGTCAAACCACTGCTTCACTGAAACTGTTGAACTGAGATGAATTGAACTGAGCTGATCTGATCTCAGAGAGACACAGGACTATAATCTGACCAGAGACAGACACCTTATTCTTACCGTAGGAGTAGTGAAAATACAGAGCTCTGTTTATAAGCAGGCTGAGAGTCAGTGTCTCCACAAAGCCGAGCCACAAGGACACAAACACACACACACACACACACATAAATATATACACTATTTATAAAGGAAACTGTGATCTGAGAGAGTTATTCTGAGCTCTGTGGTCTGCCACATGCTTTTTAAAGCTCTAACAGCTTGCACTCTGGACCACACTGCACTGAAACTCAACACGGTTTCACTACAACATCTCCGACACCGCGCAGGACAGAGCAGGCCTCAGGTTCCCACAGAAGTTCTACATATGTTTATCTACTATTTTGAGATATCTGTCTGGGAGGGTGAGAACCAAAACATGATTTACATTTACATTTACATTTATGCATTTGGCAGACGCTTTTATCCAAAGCGACTTACAAAAGAGGAGCTAACATTCGAACTACAGCACAAATTATACAAAATACCTTACATTAAGTGCAATATGCCAGGAAGTAATAAGTGCATTAAAGAAAGACATTCAGTGCAAAAGATACTCTCGGAAGAGCTGGGTTTTCAATGATTTCTTGAATGCAGAGAGGGTTTCTGTTGCTCTGATGATTCCAGTAACGGCGCTTTTCTACTATATGGTACTGACTCGACTCGGCCACACACGTCCCGAACACCTGGAGACTCACCCCCATTTTTATTCCACTCCAGCGGAGACTGACTGGGGTTAGTCTTGTACACCAGGCTTAATCACTTTTAAACGGGCTGTTAATGAGAGCGCTGACAGTTTCAGCAGACACCACAGCAACGACAATTAACCTTCCAACACCCAGACACCTGCTCAGTCTGCTTTTATCATATGCTCTCACACACACACACACCCTACAACAAGAGCTCAATTAAAAAACTCACACTCATCTAAATAACAAAAAGCAGAGGAAAAAAAAGAAGAGAATTCTCAGAAATACTGCCATTTCCATCGGTTCGTTACCATCATGAAATTCAACATTCACACATTCCAGAACCCACCTGGAATCATTGGGCACAAGGCAGGAATACACCCTGGAGAGGGCGCCAGTCCTTCTTAGGGCAACACAGACACACACACTCACACTTTTACTCACACCTACGGTCACTGTTGATTCGCCAATCCACCTACAAACGTGTGTTTTTGGACTGTGGGAGGAAACTGGAGCACCCGGAGGAAACCGACACAGACACAGAGAGAACACACCACACTCCTCACAGACAGTCACCCGGAGGAAACCCACGCAGACACAGGGAGAACACTCCACACTCCTCACAAACAGTCACCCGGAGGAAACCCACGCAGACACAGGGAGAACACACGACACTCCTCACAGACAGTCACCCGGAGGAAACCCACACAGACACAGGGAGAACACACCACACTCCTCACAGACAGTCACCCGGAGGAAACCCACGCAGACACAGGGAGAACACACCACACTCCTCACAGACAGTCACCCGGAGGAAACCCACGCAGACACAGGGAGAACACACCACACTCCTCACAGACAGTCACCTGGAGGAAACCCACGCAGACACAGGGAGAACACACCACACTCCTCACAGACAGTCACCTGGAGCAGGAATCGAACCCACAACCTCCAGGTCCCTGGAGCTGTGTGACTGCAACACTCCCTGCTGCACCACTGTGCGCCCTGTTTTTAAATCATGTAAAAACAAAAAACAAGCATTGTGACAAACGTGTGTTTTCTATTATTTTAGGTACTGGTAAATTCCGTACTTAAATCACACTTATCTTAGACTTCATAGTATCTGTACACCAGAGCTGGACCGGCCTATACACTCACTACACACACTGGGTTGGGCCCCACAATTAAACAAGGCCCCCTTGTCTCCCCCTCGCAACAGAATTAGTGTATCATCATCAGATGAAGTGAAACTATCCTTCAGGATATGAAAAGAGGAAAAAAAACCCAACAAGACTGACCTATGGGAACATCAGTGAGCTAAACCTGTGACTGTTCTTCTTGAGCTTGGATTGGTAATAAACAATAGTCTACACACATAGCTGTGGGAATATAGAGGTGGTGTGCATCGCGCATCCGCTCTCCACAACATTAGTATCATGTACCAAACTTTGAAACAGAAAAGTGAACGTATACTGATGTTTTTATACGGCCTAGTACTTGTTTAAAGTTCCTCAAACACACTCTAAAAAGTTCCTTACTATTCCATTCCACCTTAAAAAATGACATAGCTTTATAGTAAACAGCTAGATTTGCTTCATTTTTCTATTCCACCCTAAGCTGTTACAGAATGGCTCACAGAGTTCAGGTAGAAGGGTCCCTTATCAAAATGTTTCTTAGTGCCCCAGGGAAGTCTGGAGTGTCAGATAAAAAGGTACAGCAGTGGTGTTAAATTCCAGTTGTGTTCCCTAATTAAAGGTATGACTTTATAACATTGATGATACCACCACAGTGACAGTTTTTCTGACAGTGTATTCACACTTATCTCTTGACAGTATCTGTACACGCATTAATCTGTGGGTGTTTTCACACCTGTAGTTAAGAAGTTAGTCGCGGTGCGGTTGTTTTGGTCCACGTCCAAGTGCGATTACTTCTTTCACACTGTTTGAATTAACTGGACTAAAAAAGTGCAGGTGTGGAAACGCCCTTAAGCTATAGAGGTTAACTACTGGTTTTGCCTATTCACATGATAAGCGAGAAGTCATCAGTTAAGCCCGTCCACAGAAATGAATGTCACACATATAAATAGTCATAGCACATAGGCAAGTATGTGACCAGTCACGTTCACAATGCAAACGCATGGCCAGCCTTACACTAAATAGCTTCTGTACTCACACTTATAATTGATAGCATCTATAATTAGACATAGTGGATATGTGAGCTGAGCCCACACTTACTTTGAAATGTGTTGAATTTGATCATGTTTAAACTTCATCTCAAACGTATTTGCACTGGGACTTGTTGGTTTTAGAGTCAGACTTGTCTTGGAGACACTCTTATTTACCTGTTTTTATAGTGTTTGTCTTCTTGATAAGTCTTGAAATGACTAAAATGGAGGCACCCATGGTCTGGTCTAAAGGTTAGAGAAGCAATCCTCATCAACCCCATCACGGCTAAACTCCAACTAGGCCTCAGGGGCTGGGACAGCTGCCCAGTGCTCTGGGTATGTGTATATGTGTGTGTGTGTGTTTGTGTGTATACACTCCTGTTCAATGATAATAGAAAGCATGTTATTACACATAATCGTATTTGTACATGGACTAGTCTTGGATTTAAAAAGCATTTGAACTCATCTCTTGTTTGATCACATTTGTATTCTGACCTCTCTTGGACTTAACACTGTTTGTCCTCAGGCCTCTTATTCAAATACGTTAAGGTGTACATGTCCAAGGTAGATTATTCTAGCTTATTTTCAAGTTAAATAAACCGAGTTAGAGCAGGAGAATTATGCGCTGTGTGGATCAAAGGGAACAAGACAAGGAGCAGCTGCACTCTGCCATCAAAAATGAATGCTGGTTAGATGCTGAACATGAACACGAGTCCTGATCATGCAGGAATAAATGAGAATATGAATCCTGCAGTAGACGCTCTGACGAGATGGAGTTGGGCGGTAGTCTGTGATTAAATATTGAGCATAAAGTTCTTAGTCATTGAGTGTTTTCCTTCCCGCTGAGCTTTAGAAACAGAAACTTCAGGCAAACAACACACAGGAATCTTCTGGAAAAATAAGACTTTAAGATTAATTTGCTTTAAAGGGAGATGTACTCTTTTACAAACTGATTTTTGTCGATGAATCATGTGTAAACTGCACTTATGAAACATGAACTGATCAACTTACATTTGCAGTTTGTGTTTTCTGATCATAAAAGCAAAAGGTCTGCCAAAGCGTCATTGAAAACCCAGCTCCAAAAACCACCCAAAATTTCACTTACTGTCAATATATGATCAGCCTGAAGTCAACATACCCAATGCCAAGAGTCCCCCAGAGGGGTATAAAGCCCACAAGGACTGGCCTATGGAGCAGTGACTGGCCTATGGAGCAGTGATGGGCCACCATCTAGTACCTGTTTGTAAGCCAGAACTAATCATTCTACACCAGTGCCATCAAATTCCCACAGCAGTGTTCCAACGTCTACTGTAACATCTTCACATTAGAGTAAGATATTTGTGTACATCAGCCCTGGCTGTTTTTCTGGTGGTATCTAAGTGAAAATGTATTTTTGCCTCTAAGCCACCTGCACGGTCTGGAACACATTCCTGGATACAGAAATCTGCTAAATGCCCTAAACATAAACCAAAACGGAGCGTTATCTCCTGCTGTCTTTCCACAAAACACTGGATAAAGCAAGTCCAATCACATCTGGCTCATCTCATTCATATCTGATCGACTCTTTTCTCCCTGCACTCTTCTGTCTGCTTTGTGGGAACTGATGGAGAAAATGCTGATCCTGGCGAGTGAAAAGTGCACATGCTGCAACCCATGGAGGAAGAATAATCTGGTTTTCTTGCCCTGCCCCCACTCAGCTTCTCCTGGGTTTGACCTCCAGTCCCGAAGCAGGCAGTCAGAAGTTTGGACACACCGGCTCTAGATGTGCTTACTTACTCACCCATTCGTTTACATTCACGGTATTTAGCAGATGCTCTTATCCAGACTGTAGCAACTGTAGGGTTAGGAGTCTTGCCCAAGGTCTCTTATTAGTGTAGCATGGTGTGCTTACCCAGTAGGTTTTTACCCACTAAACTACACTACACTACTCACTTACACGCTCAGTCATCTTCCACATACACACACATGTTGGTTCTGCTATACTCGTGAGGACCTCCACTGAAATATTTTGTACTGTAGCTAATTAACACCTACAGTTAACAGTAACCCTAACCTCAGTATCCATTTAATTACTTTAGATTTTCATTGTTTCTTTCCTAACACTCAGGCTTCATCAAAACCAAAGTAAAAACTACCATGTACAGAAACTATCACCATGCCAACACATGCCACCTTTTACACTCAGTCTAAGCCTTGTCTAAGAGTCAGGGAGGAAGGAAGGAAGGAAGGGAGGAAGTGAGGAGGACAGGAGGAGGATGCTGAATGCAAAGAGAGGAAGTGAAGGTAATCAGCGATCCGAGTGCAGAAGAATTCACCCCCTTTCAGCTGAGGTCTCTTATCCTTCAGCCTTTGTTGACAGAAGAACATCAGCCTTCCTGCTGAGCCCCCCTCAGCCACAAACCGAGAAGTCTCTTCCTAACTCGTACCCAAAACATCCAGACGGAGCTAGAAATGAGTTGTTGGCAGGAGTCAGGAAGGGTGCATGGTCTGTTTTACTGACATCTCCTGTGATTGGCCATACATAGATAGATAGATTCAAGTCTTAGACTCACACACACACAAACCCCACTTATCAACAAAGACAGCTTCCAAAAAATAACACACATTTAAAGATAGTGAGCAAACAGAGAGTGACAGATTAATGAGATAAAGGGAGAGAGAGAGAGAGAGAGAGAGAGAGAGAGAAAATGCTCTTAAAAAATAACTATGATGCATTTGAACAGGGTGAAGCTCATAGTCTTCCGAACTCCGAATGGAAAACGTGACCTGATGCAGGGTTCAGGAAACTGTCTTCTTCTCCAGCAGTGCAGAATTCCGGAAGCATCCTGTAATTATCCGTGTGGAGTCGGTTACTGTATATTAATTTTAGCCTGTTTGTGTCACACTGCCCGTCTCCTGTGTGATATCTGAATCAGAGAGAGAGAGAGAGAGAGAGAGAGAGAGAAAGAGAGAGAGAGAGAGAGATGACTATTATTATGGCTAGAAGAAAACAAATGGTTGGTGTAATTTTCACGTAAACATATGCTAGGACATAAAATACAAAATAAGAAAAACAAGAACACCATTTATATAAAAAGTTAATGTCAAAGCAATGTCTTCATAATTTTAACACTAAAATTAGCCACACATTATCTACAGACTCTCCATAAACCCATGGCTGACTATAGATAACGCTTGCTAAACAAAGCTAAACAAAATCGGACAGCATTTAGCTCTACTTCCTGTCCCTGTGTGCTGTTGTGAGTGAATGGCTAGACTTCGCCTCCCTCTGTCTTTCACAGTCACAGTGCTGCTTGAGGTACAGAAGCAGTGAGAAACAGTGTGTCATTATTATTTTGGGATAAATGCCTCAAACACAGCTTACTGAAACAGCAATAGTACAGTTATGGCTAAATACTGTTATCGTTTCCTCATCCAGGTTTAGTCGCTGGCTGTATCTGGACGGGACTCGAATGAAAAATGTTTGACGGTTCCTTGAATGACTCGGGAGGTTCTGGTAAGCAAAGGGAACACAGTCTGCCTGTTCCTGGTGCTTCATGCTGAAACAAGCTCAGGCCAAGATGAAATTTATAATCCCACCCGACACACACACACACACACACACAGATACACACACACTTTCTTTATTATCTGTGTGATCTAGTCGCTCATATTTGGACGGCAGCAGTTTGCCTTGGCAGCTACCCCTCTGAAGTATGTGACCTCCAACACCAAACACACACCAAGCTAAGATTAAAATACCTTCTAGGACCAGGTTATTACAACAAGATCATAAATCATGACTATCAATGATGGAAATACCTAAGATTCCAGAGCTAATTTTGCAGGGACAGGACTTTGATACACAAATCATTAAAAGGGTGAGATGGTTTTCCATGAGGAAGTGGCCACGCTCAATTGCCAGTTCTCAATGTGTATTAAAACAAGCAAAATATGATACTTCCGGTAACATATATAAAAGAGGGTACTGTTGGTCTGCTTCTCTGACCTCAGAACAGACTTCCCCAGACTCCAAGGAACTCCGGAAACTTGAAACGTGGGAAGCTCTGGAACAGGGCAGCCTTGCCCTTAAGCGTGGGAATGCCTGGCACCCTGTGTAAGTCAAAAACCCAAGAGACAGACATCACCTTACAAGAAGTGTTGTACGCACCGGGTTTGCTCCATATTGGGTGTGTTCAGGTTCTGAATTAATAATAATAAAATGGCCATAGAGTGATTTTGATGTGTAGCATGTGTTGATATTGATATTTCCTTCACTAAATTCTCTCTTAATGTTATGAAGCAGTCATAGTCCGACATGTTGTCATGCACTCGTCCTGTCATGCCTGTTTTCCCTGCCATGTGCTCTATCAGCACATGGCTCTGTTTGTTATTGTCCATGTCACCGCCCTTGCCCCGCCTTTGTTCCTACTCCTCGTCTGTGTCTCATTTGTTACCCTGCCGTTTCAGGTGTTTCTCGTCTGGTATATGTACTTAAGTCCCTTTGTCTCGTTTCCTGGTATCGGTCGTTCATTTTTGTTTCCTAGTCATGATGTTTTGTGTCATTCTCATTCTAAGCCATGTCGTTTCTTTCCTCTAAGTCTTGTTATTTCGCCTCCAGTGTTTCCGTGTCTTGTTCCTTAGTTTGGTCTGTCTGTCTGTCGTTTTCCTTGTTTCATTTCCTATGTCTTGTTGTTTCCATAGTTGCCTGTCTTTGTTTCATTATATCCTTTATTTAATTAAAAGTACTGTGTTTTAGTGTGTGCGTCCATCTCCGTCAGTCCACCCTCCGTGAATCGTGACACATGTAGTGTCTAGGATGTATCAGAGGTTCTGTACAAAACATATTTTAAACATGGTTAACCCCATATTGGGCAGAGAAAATGTAATTATGCATATTTGTTTTGTAAATAAATAAATTGTGCTCTAATGTGTGGTGTTAATATTCAATTTCTTCCCTGACGTCTCTTGTTTCATTTGAATTTCCTGAATCCGTGTTGAATATGTGTTATTTAGTGGTTTATAGCCATTAAAACTGGGTTAAAGTTGGCAAATCTAACATGTTTTCATTAAGCTGAGCCCTAGACTACATTATTTAACTGCATGAGCCGAGCTGGAATTGGTCCCTTGAGAAATTCCCCAGTAAACTCCACTCTTCCCTGAGATTTCCAGTGAAAACCACAACATTATTCTAAGCAAGGGTACAATAAGGTCACAGCTCGGTCCATTAGACGTTACTGTTTTAAAGGAATGCATACACCACCGCTGTAAAATGTCAGCTGCAGCACGGCTTCAATTCATCACCGCTACGGCATTAGAGTCTGTTCAGTGCAGATGGGTCACACTTAGTCCAGGACTGGTGGTTTTTATCCTTACACGGCTGTGAGCTCTGTTAGAACACGCTGGGTTTTACCGAGACGGCTCCTGGAAGAAGAATAAAAGAGAAAGGAGAATCTCAACCACATACGGTTTGAAATATTATTAAGAAAGTAGATAAATTAGCTACATCTGCATTCCTCAGAAAGTCAGCCACACATCTTTAGAAGTGGGCGGTTTTTACCACAACGTTCGGGACAGTGGCTGATTCACTGCTTCTTGCTAATTGAAGGGTGCCAGCAGTTTGTTCCCTCTTTGCTGTGGTAAGCATCTCTACTCTTCAGGGAAAGCATTCCACAAGATGTTAAAACACTGCTGTGAGGATTTGATGGCCTTCAGCAGTGAGAGCTTTAATGAGCCTAGGTAAAGATGCCGCATGATTAGTTCTGGATCAACAAACACTGATTAACTCTAGAGAACACCGTTCCAGTGCTCCGCAGCCTTCTAGCCCAAACATTGTGACCCTTCAGTGAACGTACAGCTGTTCCAGAGCATCCCGCTTCATTCCTAACAAGTGTTTGGACGTGTAGCATAACGCCATAGGATATATGATTTCTAGATATTAAACATGAGAAATCAACTGAAAAAAAACACAACATGTTCAGTGCCTGTGTACATTCATTTGTAGATTTGGAGCCCACCAACCCACAAACTGTGAAACAAGACCATCCAGTCGGTTTTCTGTGGGTCTTACCAGTAAACATGGGCTAAAACACGTTATTCCGATTTTGTGCTGCATCTCACATAGATGTGCAGACTTTTGTATTGCCCCGCCCCCTCATTTGAGTCTGTCCAATCACAGTGCAGGACCCGCAATGACAAGAGACAACGAGAGCAGAGAAATAAGAGCACTGAGTAAAAACAAGGACAGAGAAGAAAGAGAACAGAGCAAAAACAGATTAAAAAAACAGAGCTTCTGCTCCTTGCTCCTCACCGCTGTGCACTCGGGGTCGGGGTGAACAACGAGTGGCTCATTATCATTTAAAGGAAGAGGAAAAGTGTGAGGATATGTCCCGTTTAAACATGGCCATCCAGGAGGAACGGGAAATGAAGTGACACTTGCCTTTAGTTGTGAGAAATCATCAGGCCTTTTCTGAATGAAGCTGGTCTTGAGGGTCCTCCACTGGAAGGAGGAGCCCGTTTGTGTACAGGGTTATTCAGTACGCTGGTATGTGGTAAACTCACTGCACCAGGCTGATCCAGTCAGTAACGGCCCCCAGCCGAGCCGCCTGGACCCCTTCATTCAGCTCCGCCTCTTAATGACTTTGATCTTTGCTTCTTTGATACTGTAATAAAGAGGAACGTCTGTGTGATTAATTCAGTGTGTCGGGGCGGAAGTCTGCTCTCTCTCTCTCTCTC